>NC_073313.1:255578593-255803593 GCF_027595985.1 Sorex araneus | reverse complement strand
ATAAAAACATGAATACAGGACTGCAGGCTCAAGAGATAGTACAGTGGGTAAGGTGCTTACCTTGCACTCAGCCAATCAGGCTTTCCATCTATAATACTGCCTATGGTGCTCTGTGTCCTGCCAGGGGTGATCCCTGAGTGCAGAGCCAGAAATAAGCCTGAGCACATCAGAGTGTGTCCTCCCCCTACCCCCTCCAAACAACAACAACAACAACAAAATACAGGATACATGGGTGCTAAAAAATGATATATTGTTTTGTTTATCTGAGATCTGAATTTAGCTGGGCAGCCTTTTTGTTTGTTTGTTTCTTGCAAACAGACCACAACACACGTAGAGTCAGAACATCCCTATTCTCACATCACAGATTGCTTCTTTTCTTTGATTTCCCCAGAGTTAGCTTTCAATGCATATAGTCATATTCACTTACAAGGTACAGAAGGGCAACATACTAGTTAGGTTGATTAGAGCTCTTCTCTAAATGTTCTTCCAAAATGCAGTATTCCACAAGCTTCTCTTTCATCACAGACAACACCGTCAGAAAAAGTCATTAGCTTTATTTCAGGCACTTAGTGTGATCTCCATTGAACAAATGTCTTTCCAAAGACTTCCATTATAGACTTTTGCTAATAGCTATTCTTGTGGTGGTTTCATATTTGGGAGACAATTATGCAGATCCATATTACAGAATCACACTTCAGTGCTTTCTCTTCTTTGAAAAAAATGCATATTTAGTCTAATCCCCAAAGCAAGCCACTCTACAGGACACTGGACCAGGATTCTTCAAGTGGCTTGGAGCAAACAAATAAATACAGCAAAGACTATTGCAGAATTAGAGCTAAGACATGCAAGACCGTGAGCAGCTGCATGCAATGAGGAAACTTTATGAAAGTAATGATATGTTAAAAGAACATTTTAAAAATGTGCTCTTTTTTCCCCCCGTTGCTTTCTGGGTCATCCCCAGTGATGCCCAGGGGTTACTCTTGGCTCTGCACTCAGGAACTACACCAGGCAGTCCTCAGGGGAACATATGGGAGGCTGGGGATCGAACTCAGATCAACCACATACATAATTATGCTTTTGTGCAAATAAAAAAAATTTGATTATATTTTGGATATTCAATGGCAGTAAAAAAAGTATTCATTTTATTATTTGTGGCAATGCATTGCAATTAGGTGGCGGGGTGGGGGGGCAGGCAGGGGGAGGAGTAGAGCCTTTCCTATTTAAGATTCATACCACAGTATTTCAGGATAAAAATAATACGGTGCCTGGAGTTGACTTTTATTTTATTTCATTTTATTTGTTTTTTTCTTTTTTTAATTCATTTTTCTTGGAATTGACTTTTAAAATGAGAGAGAGAGACAGACAGAGAGATAAAGACAAGGAAACAGAGACAGAGACAGAAACAGAGAGAAATAAGAAAGGAAAAGAGAAGAGGAGGAGGAGGAAGATGAGGAGGCAGGGGAAAAAAAGGGAAGGAGAGAGGAGATTATTACAGCACATTGACCATGGTTGTCAAAGTCTTGTAAAAATTCATGCAAGTTTGTGAAATTCCCGACTTTTGTGTACTTTGGAAAGTTTACATAATACAATATGAAGTTCACTAAAATTTGTTTTGTTTTGTTTTGTTTTTTGCTTTTTGGGTCACACCTGGCGACGCACAGGGGTTACTCCTGGCTCTCCACTCAGGAATTACTCCTGGCGGTGCTCAGGGGACCATATGGGATGCTGGGGATCGAACCCAGGTCAGCCGCATGCAAGGCAAATGCCCTACCCGCTGTGCTATCGATCCAGCCCCAAGTTCACTAGAATTTTAGAATATTAAATAGAAAGCACTTAAAGGACACTAAGGCTTTCTTTTCTTTTTTTCTTTTTTTTCTTTTTGGGTCACACCCAGCAGTGCATAGGGGTTACTCCTGGCTCTGCACTCAGGAATTACTCCTGGCGGTGCTGGGGGACCATATGGGATGCTGGGAATCGAACCCGGGTCGGCCGCATGCAAGGCAAATGCCTTATCCACTGTGCTATTGCTCTAGCCCCCAAGGAGTCCTTTCTCTGACTTCTAGATGTGTTTATTTACGTCACTTACAATTTCTTTTCCAATTATAAAAGTAGCAAAAACTCAAAACTTGTTTAATAAAAAGTTAAAGAAATGCAAAGAGAAGACAAAAGTCACACAAAACCACATGTTGATAATTTGATGAGAAATAAGGGCGATCTGACAAAAAATGCACAAATTGCTTCCGGGTCTTTGTTTGGTATTATTATACATTATCGTTATAATTATATACTTGTTTAAAGATAGAAGTTGTGGGGCTGGAGCAATAATACAGCAGGTAGGGCATTTGCCTTGCATGCGGCCGACCCGAGTTTGATTCCCAGCATCCCATAGCTGGTCCTCTGAGCACCGCCAGGGGTGATTACTGAGTGCAGAACCAGGAATAACCCCTGTGGGTTGCCATATTTGACCCAAAAAGCAAAAAAAAAAAGATAGAAGTTGCGGGATAGATACACAATAAAATACTATGCAGCAATGAAAAAGTCATGCATTTCTCTGCCACATGGATGAAACTGGAGAGTAACATCAAAACTGATTAGAAAGCAAAAGAAGGAGGTGGAGTTAAAAGATGGACAAGAGATGACCTAGGGATAATGGTGGAGGGTTGTGGACATTTTGTGGTGTTGGGATTCAATAACTATATATCCATAACTATACTTTAAGCAACCATCTTGAACTACAATAATTTTTTTAAATGAAGCAGTCAGGATCTCTACATAGGCATGGAGAAGATATCCATCTAGAAGTCAAAATGGAAGGCCTCCATTCATACCTTGATCTTGTACTTCCAGTCCCTAGTTTTATGAGAAAAGAAAATTTTCTGTTTGAAAACCCAGTTGTGTCATATTGTTATGATAGCCCTAGGAAACTAATGGACATGGTGAAAGGCTATTCATTTTTAATCTAAGTGGGGTTGTGCAGATGTTCATTGTGCTGGGTTTTTTTAAAAAAACTTTTCTTCACCACCACTAAAAACTTACATATTAAAACTTTGGAAGGACAAAACCTTCTAAGACATCTTCTTTTGTTCTCCGGCTCTTAAAAAATGTTCTTAATCAATTATAATTAAGTTCTGAAAGAGAGAGATTTGGCTGCAAATCTGCTTAGAGAATAGAAGAGTCATTGGAAGCTTGACAGATTAAATGAGAAAATCATTGCTCACCACCCCAGCAACTCCATTTTCATATTTCAGGACATTACATCCACAGAGACACTTAGTGACATGATTGATTTGGAAAAGTATTTGGTGCAACAGAATAAAAGGGTAGTGCAGCTATTGCCAGATCCAGAGTATTTCAAAACAACAGTGAATGCAGTAGGCAAACTTTGGGATACAAAGACTTGGAGAAGGGACATCCATGCTGGAATAAAGCAATCAGATCATACGTTAGCCTGCCAAGAGCTCGAACAAATAACTCCTGATAATATTTTATTGCTTACTTTGTAAATGGTTTAGAGGCCTCCATCACGTGACTTCATTCAAGCAAAAATGTAGTTCACTTGGTGGTGGTGGTGGTGGTGGTTTTCAGGTCACATCCTACAGTCCTCAGGAGTCATCTTCAACCCTCATACTGGTGCTCAAATCTAGTCCTCTTGCACACAAAGCTTGCAAGTGTTACAGCGTTTTGAGCTCCCTTTGCTTCCAGGTTGACCTTTACATCCTTCTCTTTTCTTCTTCTTTTTTTGCTTTTTGGGGTCACACCTGGCAATGCACAGGGGTTACTCCTGGTTCTGCACTCAGGAATTAGCTCTGGCGGTGCTCAGGGGACCATATGGGATTCTGGGAATCGAACCTGGGTTGGCCACGTGCAAGGCAAACGCTCTACCCGCTGTGCTATTGCTTCAGCCCTTCATCCTTCTCTTTCAATTCATGGCCCAGACACAGCTGTGTATTAATTTTTTTCCTAATATCACGGTATCACTGTTATCCCATTGCTCATCGATTTGCTCGAGCAGGCATCAGTAATGTCTCCATTGTGAGACTTGCTGCTATGGTTTTTGGCATATCAAATACACCACGGGTAGTTTGCCAGGCTCTGCCACGCGGGCAAGATGCTCCCTTTAGCTTGCTGGGCTCTCTCAGAGGGGCAGAGGAATCGAACCCGGGTCAGCCGTGTGAGAGGCAAACACCCTACCCGCTGTGCTATTGCTCCAGCCCTCCTCAATATAAAGAAATAATAACACTTCCGGTGTTGTTATTCTCTGTGAATGCTTGCATTTCTTTTGTTAAGTTTTTTTTTTAATTTTTTTTCTTTTGTTAAGTTTTTGACCCCAAAGCCTACCAGCAGTGGTGGTTGCTAAAGGAACCACGCGGTGCTGGGGACTGAACCTGGGTCTCCAGCATGCAAATGTGCATTCCAGCCTTCCAAGCTACCACCCCAGCTCCAGTGGGGAGATATTGTAATTTGCATTTTAATTGCATCAAGATGAGTGGTTCTCAATCCTAGCAAAATACTAGGAGATTAAAAAAAATCACGAAGACAATAACACCAGGACATAATCCCAAATATTCTGATTTAACATGTTCTGAAGTAGGACCTTTTTTCCTCAAAAGCTACTCGTAGAATAAATATAATTATGCATGCCTTGCACGTGGTCAACTTAGTTTGACTCTGGGGAAAAAATGCCCTGGGGCTTGAGATATAGTACAGAAGATAAGGTTCTTGCTTTATCCCACTTGGTTTCAGGTCTCAGAACAACATAAGGTCCTTTGAACACCTCCAAGAGTGGCCCCTGAGTGCAAAGCCAGAAATGGCCTTTCTCTAGCCCTCATAGGCAGAACCTCCCTAACCTAAAGCAAATTCCTAACTACAACTCCAAGTAGGTATTGAGGAGTCTGTGATGAGCCTTTGAAAGACGCTATCATTTTCAATATGATACCTTTTTGGGGGAGGGGTGTTTGTTTTGGGGCCACACCCGGTAGTGTTCAGGGCTTACTCCTGTCTCTGAACTGAGAGACGGCACCTGGCAGGCTCAGGAGACCATATGTGGTGCCAGGGATCGAACCCAGGTCACCCACGTGCAAGGCAAGCACCCTACCTGCTGTACTATCACTCTGGCCCTACTTCTTTTTTAATTTTAAAATCTTCTCCTAAGGAGCCCGAGAGATGGCTCGACGGGCTTAGTGTATACTTTGCAGTCAGGGAGGTCAGGGTTTAAATCCCAGTATTTTGTGGTCCCTTGGTACCACTGGAAACAACCTGAAAACTCAGAGCCAAGATTAACCCCTGAAGAATGCTGTTGCACCCCCACTATCGCACAAAAGAAACTAAAGTAAATTAAAAAATCGTCTTGAAACAAGATTCTGTCTCCTACCAGTTCATTAAAAAAAAAAGCATTTCATCTTCTTTTGGGCTCTGGGGGCTGTGCTGAGCTGTGCTCAGGACTTACTACTGGCCCTGTGTTTGGGGGTCACTCCTGGCAATGCTTTGGGGGAATTAAATGCAGTGCAAGGGGTCAGCCACATATAAAGCAAGCCTTTTATTATTTTTGGGGGGCTTCACACCCGGCGATACACAGGGGTTACTCCTGGCTCTGCACTTGGGAATTATCCCTGGCAGTGCTCAGGGGACCCTATGGGATGCTGGGAATCAAACCTGAGTTGACCACGTGCAAGGCAAATGCCCTACCCGCTGTGCTATTGCTCCAGCCCCAAAGCAAGCCTATTAACTCCTGTATTTTCTCTCCTGCCCCGACTCCAGATATTTCTTAAAAGTGTTTGCCTGTGGCAGGGATGTAGATTATTTGCCGTGCATGTGTTCAGGCTCTGAGTTGGATACCCCAGCATCATGCATGCAAAGTGGTTGCCACCTTAGGATGCTATTATGCATAAAAGGACCAAGTACTATTATTGCAGTTGCCCCGTGATAGCATTTAAAATCCTTTTGTTCATTGATGTTCCCTTAACATAGAAGTCTACTAGTGCCAGATTTTTATTTCAAAATAAAATTTTCTCCTGCAAGAGATCAGGACTTTTTGGTAAAATGAGAGATTTTGGGTATGACGTATGGAAAGTCTATCTGTTGAGCCTAAAGCAAGAAAACACTCAGAGTCTAATGGGGATGTTACAAAACAGGCTTGGAAGGAAAATGGACTGTCCATTGAATAAAGCTGAAATCCCTTGAGCAGGAAGAAATATTGACCACAAAGTGATTGCAACAATATATTAAAATCTTTAGTTTATGTAACACTGAAAGTTAAACAAGGAAAGAGGCAAGAAAAAAAGACACACTTGTCTGCTACTATAGAAAGTGATTATCGGGGCCTGGAGCAATAATACATCGAATAGAGTATTTGTCTTGCACTCAAGTTTGGTTCCCAACATCCCACATGGTCCCCTGAGCACCACCAGGAATAATTCCTAAGTTCAGAACCAGGAGTAACCTCTGTGCATCACCGGTGTGACCCAAAAAGCAAATAAATAAATACATAAAAAGAAAATATCACTGATAGCACCCCTTTTTCTGTTCAAGTAACAGTAGTCAGAGACCCCCTTCCACCCCAGAAAGAATATGACAATGACACTCAAAATACTGATCATCAGCGAATAAAGGACAGTGATTACAGAGAGATTGAAATACATCAGGTGACAAGATGTGTGTATGTTACTAGAGCATTAACCCATTATGTTTACTGCTAATTGCAAAAGGTCAATAAATCTCTATAGGACTGTTACAAGGCTTCTGACATAGATATCAACATATCAAATGTAACATCACTGATAAGAGGAATGTGCTGGCATTAAGTGTCTCGTGATGACATTCAGTAAATTCTTGGTATCATCCATCTTTGCACGAAAGAGTTAAGCTGAATATATTAAATATTCATTTGCTAATTTCAAGTTTGTGGAAAATACCAGGGGAAGAAGTTAAACAATCCCTCCTGAAACAGTCAGACAAAGCCAGAATGGAGGATATTCTACGAGACAATTTTTCTCATCTCTTCAAAAAGTCAATTCATGGGGGAAATTGATGAGGAATAACGAATGCCATGTGTGAGTCTCTGCTATAATTCTACTTAAAAACAAAGGAAACAAAAAACATTCTGGAGAAAATTGATAATTCAATAATGATTAAAACTCTATCAAAGTTTGTACTTGCTCCAGTACAAAATCTTCTCTTCAAGTTTGTTTACCACATGCTTAAATGAAAATTGCCTGCATATCATTGCAGAAATCTTGGGAAGCCATTGTCTCCGGAGCTGGCTGTGCAGCCTTTGACTTGAAGCAGAAGAAAATTGAAGTGTTTTCTTAATGAAACCATACCCCACCCACTCCTGCACTACTGAGTTTTGTCCTAGAATCTTAAAAGAAAGATTATGGAGAAAAAATCAGCGGCACTATTCTATGATTTTCCAGTGGAATCACTTTTTTGCCATTCCATTCTTGCCCTACACTGCCACCATTAAAGAACCTGTTTATAATCTCCTTTTGGAAGGCAAAACCCAGTGGTAAATTTTAAATAGAATTTACAAAGTACAACTTCAACTGAAGAACAATCTTTTTTTTTGCTTTTTGGGTCACACCCGGCGATGCACAGAGATTACTCCTGGCTCCGCACTCAGGAATTTCCTCTGGCAGTGCTCAGGGGACCATATGGGATGCTGGGAATCGAACCCGGGTCGGCAGTGTGCAAGGCAAACTCCCTACCTGCTGTGCTATCACTCCAGTCCCATATAATACAACTTCTTTACCCCATCATTAGTCATTGGACATATACTAGGGTCTTGGAGGTATGAGACCCTAGATTTGATCCCTAGCACTGGAACCATCAATCCTCCCACCACCCATCACAACAAAACAAATAAATGTTTTCTGGGAGTAACCCATAAAGCATGTGTCTTTATTCTCCAAAGCTGCGATATTCTGCCAAACATCACAGGACTCTCTCTCTCTCTCTCTCTCTCTCTCTCTCTCTCTCTCTCTCTATAAAGCATATTAAGATTGTTCTTTAGTGAGGGCTGGAGCGATAACACAGTGGGTAGGGCATTTGCCTTGCACACGGCCAACTTGGGTTCGATTCCCAGCATCCCATATGGTTCCCCGAGCATCGCCAGGAGTAATTCCTGAGTGCAGAGCCAGGAGTAGGCCCTGAGCACAAAAAGCAAAAAAAATTTTTGAGGGGCTGGAGTGATAGCACAGTGGGTAGGGCTTTTGCCTTGCATGCAGCCAACCTGGGTTCGATTCCCAGCATCCCATAAGGTCCCCTGAGCACCGCCAGGAGTTAATTCCTGAGTACATGAGCCAGGAGTAACCCCTGTGCATCGCCAGGTGTGCCCCCCCAAAAAAAACTTTGATGGGTTTCTAGGAAGGCAGAATTTGAGCACTTGAATGACTATCAATCGGGCTGAGGAGGGGAGAAATGGTGGTGGGGTAAGAATGCTTAGAATAAGGAACATTTACTTAGGACAATTGGACACGGATACGTTTATTCATGGTTGATTTATTGGTGGATACTTTTGATAAAATCAATGAGGTCATTCTTTCCATTAAGAGTCTTACGTACTATTATGCTGACTCTCTCCTCCTTCCAAACTACTTCTCTGGAAAAGGAAACAGAGGAGGCAGCCACATTAACTTTTCAATCATAGAATAAATATTTCCTTAGGTTGAAATGGAGAGTATTTTTTCCCTCGCCCATTGTTTCTACAGACAAAATTCTGTAGAAACCAGGAACGCTGAACAATTCTTTTGATGGTTATTTCTGCTCCAGTGATCTTGAAATTTCATGTGTTCATGATTCTTAACCCACTGACTTCAAGCATACAACCCCTGCCAAAAGTGACCTCACAAAGGATTGGATGTTATGTGGCTTAACCCAAAAGAGGCCTGAAAGACTCTGGTCTTCCTTGATTCAAGCCTGCTCTTATCTGGCAAAGTTTGTGATGGGATTTCTAATTCCATCACTATGATTGTGAGTAAGAGTTTTCCTTCATTGTCTGTCAAATCAACAGAAGTCTTTGAGTGTCAAGGATGACAATTGTGCGCTGACAGATGTGACAGATACGCTATAAAACAGTACATTCCTCGCATGTGTGGGGCCTTGGATTTGATCCCCAGTACCTCAAATGGAACAAAACAAAGATGATAATTTGCATCTTTTCAAATAGCACTCCACTATTTTATCTTCTGCAAGCTAAAAATAGCAGCATTAGTGTTGAGTTCACATTTGAACAGATTTAATTATATCTTTGTATGGAAAGTTTCACATACTTATCTCTCCTGACCACAATTTTGCAAACTTTCCAAGATAAGGGCACACATTTCATCCTAAAACATGAAAATGAAGTACGATCAAATGATTGTTTTTGTATTCCATGTGCACATGAAAAATGAATTTGTTGCAGATGGTGTTACTGTGTATGTACTTCTTCTTGGGATAGATGCCATTGCTTCTTTGTTTTCTAAAAGGGATACTAAAACCTAAAAGATAAAAGATGGCGGGGGCTGGAGCAATAGCACAGCGAGTAGGGCGTTTGCCTTGCACGTGGCCGACCCGGGTTCAAATCCCAGCATCCCATATGGTCCCCTGAGCACCGCCGGGAGTAATTCCTGAGTGTAGAACCAGGAGTAACCCCTGTGCATCGCCGGGTGTGACCCAAAAAGCAAAAAAAAAAAAAAAAAAAAAAAGATAAAAGATGGCAAAGGAACCTGTGGGATTTCAGACATAGGCCAGTAGCTGTGGCACAATTTATAACGCCTCTAGCTCATTCCAGTGTTCAAAAACCTCACCTCTTTGGTGGTATTTTTCAACGTCTATGCCTAAGGTCATTCTTACAAGATTTACTTTAAGCAGTGAAAAACGGGCTTGGAGAAATAGTAGACGGTAAGTGTTTGTCTTGCACATTGGCAACCTTGGTTCCACTTCCAGTACTGCCTAGGGTCCGCCTTTGTACCATGGATAAAGCACTTGCTTTGCATGTGACTGCTCCGGGCTTGATCCGTGGCATCGCATACGGTTCCTTGACTACCACCAAGAGTGATGCCTGAGTGTAGAGTTGTAGATGCCTGAGTAAGCTCTGAACACCACCTGGAGTACCCCCAAAACTAAAACAAAGAAAAAGCACTGATAACGGAATATTGTCTGCTTTGTCCTTCCTGATACGTGTGTGTCGGGGCGGGTAGGGGGCGGGGCGAGGCGGGCCATCCTCCAAGCAGAGTTCAGGAAGCCCAGAGATCCACCCTTGAATTTTCAGCAAACCAGACTAAAGTTTAGTGGGGGCGGCTGAGGCTTCGGTGCTGCACTGGCCCTAGTGCAGGGAACCCCTGGGTCATGCCAAATGGTGCTTAGGGGCCTTTAGGACTGATCCAGGCAGTGATGCTGGGACCCAGCTGGGGGCACTCAGAAGCACGTGCCTTCACTTTCTATCTCCCAGGCCCTTAACCAAATATTTTCTCACTTTTTTTTAAATTCTTTTATTAATTCACCATGTGGAAAGTTACAAAGCTTTCAGGTTAAAGTCTCAGTTATACAATGCTCAAACACCCACCCCTTCACCAGTGCACATATTCCACCACCAAGAATGACAATATACCTCCCCCCTTCCCCCCACCTCCCCAGCCCCCCACCCCGCATGTGTAACTGGTAAATTTCACTTTACTTTGATAACATTCAATATTTAAACAAAAAAAATTCACTATTATTGATTTGGAGTTTCTCCCCCCCTAAAGTCGGTCTGCTGAAAAGAAAGCATTTGGTAATTTGTTTTCCATTGCTGATTTTCTCACTTTTAAAGCCCTCTGACCCTGCTCAGTTGTGTCATTCCTCTCAATGTATTACTATAAAAGCTTTGACCCCCCCCCAAAATGGAAAAGGTAAGAAGGTGAGGTTAATAGTAGCACGGTAGCACTGTCGCCCTGTCATCCCGTTGCTCATCGATTTGCTCGAGCAGGCACCAGTAACATCTCCATTGTGAGACTTGTTACTGTTTTTGGCATATCAAATATGCCACGAGCAGCTTGCCAGGCTCTGCCGCGCGGGCAGGATACTCTCAGTAGCTTGCCAGGATCTCCGAGAGGGGCGGAGGAATCGAACCCAGGTCTGCCGTGTTCAAGGCAAACGCCCTACCCGCTGTGCTATCGCCCCAGTCCTAGGAGGTTAACAGTATCTTATATTAATGTACTCTAGTTTGAACATAATTTCCTAGTCATAGTTTCTTCTGTTAAGATCAGAAGATTTTGAAAATACGCTAGAAACTTGGGGGGTGGGGTGAATGATGAAAAATCAAGGAAAAAAATATCGCCACTACAACATCAGTCCATGCCCAGAAATAGAAACAATAAAGCAGGCATAGGAGGAAAATGACAGGGGTGAAGTCACTTACCTAGCGGGCTGTTGCCCTAGTTCTATCCCTGACACTGCATATGGCCCCCTGAGCACTGACAGGAGTAGCTCTTGAGCAGAGTACCAAGACTGGACTCTAAGCACCTACAGGTGTGATTCTAACCCCTACCCAGCCCCCCAAAACAGTCCAGTACACATAGAAAGTGGGATCATTCATTGTACTGCTGATGTTTTATTATCACAGGCAACACGGAATCATTTTTGTTATGTAAAGTAATAATTTATGAACAGAAATTAATATAATGGAAAATTCCAATTTTAAGCTTAAGTGATAATTAACAAATTAATTTGAAATGTATGATAAAATATAAAAACACAACTGATAGAAAAGTAATTTTCTATTGCTTAAAAAACTGATTTATGGGGCTGGAGCGATGGCACAGCAGGTAGGGTGTTTGCTTTGCACTCGGCTGACCCAGATTTGATTCCCAGCATTCCATATGGCCCCCTGAGCACCGGCAGGAGTAATTCCTGAGTGCAGAGCCAGGAGTAACCCCTGTGCATCGCCAGGTGCGACCGAAAAGCAAAAAAAAAAAAAAAAAGACAAAAAAAAACTGATTTATCACTTATCCATAATCTCAATGATAGGAGATATATTATTATATTAATCACAATATACTCCTCTTTTACATGTGTTTAATATAAAAATTTTTTCCCTCATAGAAACACTTTTTTAATCTATAAATTTTATCAAAGAAACAAATTCATTTTTCAACAAATTAATAAATTCCATGACATTAACCAAAGTACAGCTGAAGCATTTTAAAGTAGGAAATATAATACAAAAATTTTCCCATTATATTGGGGTTGGAGCAATAGTACAGCGGGTAGGCGTTTGCCTTGCACGTGGCCGACCCAGGTTCGATTCCCAGCATCCCACATGGTCCCCTGAACACTGCCAGGAGTGATTCCTGAGTGTAGAGCCAGGAGTAAGCCCTGAGCATCGTCAGATGTGACCCAAAACCCCCCCCAAATTTTTTTCCATTATAAAACAAAATTTCTACAAATAGTTTCTAGTTTAGGTGTGCAATTAAACTCCCTCCTATATATAGTTTATAAAAAAGTAAACTTTATAAACTACATAGTATCTATAATATTACCAAGCTACCGAGAGTAACCCACCCACACGGCAGAGCCTGGCAAGCTACCCATGGTATATTTGATATGCCAAAAACAGTAACAAGTCTCACAATGGAGGTGTTACTGGTGCCCGCTCAAGCAAATCAATGAGCATGACAGTGACTTAAAATTATTTTTTTCAGGGCTGGAGTGATAGTACAGCAGGTAGGGCATTTGTCCTGCACGTGGTCAACCCAGGTTTGATTCCCAGAATCCCATATGGTCCCCCAAGCACTGCCAGGAGTAACTCCTGAGCATCGCCGGTGTGACCCAAAAAGAAAAAAATAAATTTTTCCATTGATTTACCTGGCATTTGGGAATTAATGCAAAGTAAATGCTCTTAAATATTCTTAAATCTAAATTAAGTTGTTCACTGCAATAAAAACTATAATGTCTTAGTTTCAAATATCTGTAATTGTGAGGAAAATATAGACCAAAAAAAGGGGGGACTAGGGAGTTAGAACAGGGGTTAAGTTACATATGTTGCACATAGCTGATCCAGTACCACGTGGTGCCCTGACCACTGACCACTGCCAATTTAGCCCAAGGGATCAAGGCACCAGCATGGCTTTGGGAATCTCTGGAGCCAAAGGGCTCTGGCAGAACCACATCCTCAGTTTGCGTCGAACCATCATCCCAGTTGGCCAAGAATAACAGACAGGACTCTCAGGACTCCTGAGCATCACTTGAGAGATCTCCCTTCCCCAAACCCTAAAAATACTCAAAATAAGGGGCTGGAGCAATAGCACAGCGGGTAGGGCATTTGCCTTGCACGCAGCCGACCCAGGTTCAATTCCCAGCATCCCATATGGTCCCCTGAGCACCGCCAGGAGGAATTCCTGAGTACAGAGCCAGGAGTGACCCCTGTGCATTGCCAGGTGTGACCTAAAAAGCAAAAAAAAAAATACTCAAAATAAGAACCCCCCCAAAAAATGAAGCTTAGTCAAAACAGACAGAATTTGAAGTTAAACTCCCAATATTATTGAAATAACAGAAATAATATGGAAAACCAGAAGCTTCTTCATCTAAAAGGAAAAAAGGTAGGGCCAGATTGGACAGCAAGTAGGGCACTTGCCTTGCAAGCAGCCGGCCCCATGGTCCCCTGAGCCCTTCTAGGCATGATGCCTGAGCACAGGGCCAGGAGTAAGCCCTGAGCAGCCAGGTGCGGACCAAATACAAACAAAAGAAAAATGTAACATCTTGCCGATGTTATTATTTTAAAAATCAGCAAATTATGGAAAAATAACCTTAAGTATTGGTAAGTTGATCCCAATACAGTTTATTTGTTACAATAGTTTAGGTAACTTGGTGACAATAGGAGCTTTGATAAATGAAGTCACTTCTTCACCACTGCTAAAGAACCCAGAGCATCACCACTGACATCTTTTCCTTCTTCCCCTTTCCCTACTGCCCCAATGCTTGGTCATCTGACTTTGCAATCGAAAGCCTAGGGTTTATCCTCATGTGAAACCCTCTATTCCCTTGCTTTGTTTCTCCTTCTGTCACAAGTAAATGATGCCATCTGATATTTGCCCTCCTCCCTCTGACTTCCTGCACTTAACACAATATCCTCCAGCTTCATTCAACTTGCAGCAAACTAAGATTTCATCTTATTACAGTATAGTTGGGCTGGAGCGATAGCACAGCAGGTAGTGTGTTTGCTTTGCATGCAGCTAACGTGGGTTCAATTTCTCCATCCCCCTCGGAGAGCTCGGCAAGCTACCGAGAGTATCGCGCCCACATGGCAGAGTTGACAAGCTACCCATGACGTATTTGATATGCAAGAAACAATAACAACAAGTCTCACAATGGAGACATTACTGGTGCCTGTTAGAGCAAATTGATGAGCAACTGGAGGACAGTGCTATGGTGCTACAGTGTAGTTATTCCACTGTGTGTCTATAACACAACTTCTTTTTGCTTTCTGGGTCACATCTGGCGATGCACAGGGGTTAGTCCTGGCTCTGCACTTAGCAATTACTCCTGGGGTGCTTGGGGGGCCATATGGGATGCTGGGAATCAAACCTGGGTCAGCTGTGTGCAAGGCAAACACCTACCCGCTGTGCTATCACTCCAGCCCCATATAATACAACTTCTTTACCCCATCATCAGTCCATGGACATTTGGGTTATTTCCCTATTTCACTATTGCACCTAGTGCCACAATGAACACGGATGTGCACGTATCTTTTTGAATTCATGTTTCTGTGTTGGGATAGATGCCAAGAAGTGGGATTGCAGGGTTATGTGGGAGATCTATTCTCAGAATTTAAAGAAATACCCATACTCTTTTCCACACAAGTTGAAACTTTTGGCCAACACTTTGTCTCCACTGGTTGTTTCTGGTCTTTTTGATCTACGCCATTCTCTTCTGATTATTTTTGGGTCACACCTGGCAGTGCTCAGGGGTGACCCCTAGCGATACTCATTAAGGGATATTTGGAGCTGGAGACTGAACCAGAATCAGAGACAGAATCAGTAGGAAGCAAGTAAGGACTTTACTTCCTGTACTGTCTCTTTGGCCCCTTGGCACATACCATTCTCACAGGTATGAGATAATCTCTCATGTTTGTTTTAATTTGCATTTCCCTGATAACAAAAGGAAATGACCCCCTTTTTCATATGCTCACTTCAGTTTGTTCACTCAGGAAAGTGCTTATTCATCTTTTCTTCCTTTTTTTTTGTTTCCAAACAGAGTTAGACAGCAATACATGTACATTTTTATGAGAAGTTGAAAAACTGAACAATAATATTGGGATAAACCAGAATTGTAAACCTAATTTAGATTTGAGTAACAGCTAATCTTTAAAGCATGAATATATCCTGTTATTTAAACTTGGACTGGAGCGATAGCACAATGGGTAGGGCATTTGCCTTGCACGTGGCCGACCCAGGTTCAACTCCTCTGTCTCTCTCGGAAATCCTGGCAAGCTATCGAGAGTATCCCACCCGCACAGCAGAGCCTGGCAAGCTACTCATGGCATATTCGATATGCCAAAAACAGACAAGTCTCACAATAGAGACATTACTGATGCCCACTCGAGCAAATCGATGAACAAGGAGACAGTGCTACAGTGTTATTTAAGCTAAAGCAAGCCACAAAAAAATTACCACCTTATGATACTCACACAACTTAATATCACCTCCTGATAAAGATGGCATAGAAAACTGCAGATAAGCCAGAGAGATGCAAACAACCTGGCCAAAAATTTGTCACAGAATGTTAGGACCCATTAGAACAAAATGTAGGGACTGGAGTGATAGCACAGCAGGTAAGGCATTTGCCTTGCACATGGCCGACCTGGGTTCGATTCCCAGAATCCCATATGGTCCCCCGAGCACCACCAGGAGTAATTTCTGAGTTCATGAGCCAGGAGTAACCCCTGATTCGCCGGGTGTGACCCCGCCAAAAAGAAGATAATGAGGAAAAATAATCTCCATCCTCCTTTGAACAGAAACCAATCATCAATTTAGACAGTACAAAAAAATAGAGCTTCTTAGGGATTAGTTGGCTGAGCAGAAAAAGAGACCGACGGAAATAATACTAGCTGATAATTTTTCCCCAGGGTCAATGATACTGTGGGGCTGCTGAGAAGAGGAAATTAGAGTCTGTGGGAGATTACTGTAAGCTCAGTGGCAAGTCTCACTTGCCACTGTTGTGTCTGTACCAAGGTTTCTAGAGAGAGCAATTTCCTTCCAGCAATTAAGGCAATAATTACACTAAGAGTACAAGATGTATCTCTTGTTTTTCACCCCATGCCAATTGCACACTATGAAGCAGAGACTCTTCATTCACAGACCCACCCCCCACTGCAAAATGTGTTATCTTGCAAAGGTGAAATCAGCCATCCCCACTAAAAACTATAATGGTAACTACTTCTGATTGAGCCTCTTCATCCAAAGCATCTCAGATGGGGCGCCCAGTTCTCAGGAACTCCGCCCAAGAGAACCATAGTTCTCTCATTTTTGCCCCTCTGCATGTAGAAGATGGCTGGCCTGATAAATTTTCAGTACCTGTATTGTAAACCATAATGCCCAAAAGAAGAGAGAGAGGGAAGAAGAGAGAGAGACAGAGAGAGAGAGAGGAAAAGTACCTTCCATAGTGGCAGGCTGGGGGGTGGGTGGCAGGAAAACTGGGGACATTGGTAGTAGTATGGATGATGGAACATTGGATGACTGAAACCCATTTATAAACAACTTTGTAACTCTGTATGTCATGGTGATTCAATAAAAATATAAATCATCATCATTATCATTATCCGTTGATCATCGATTTTCTCGAGCAGTCTCAGTAACATCTCCATTCATCCTAGCTCTGAGATTTTAGAAGCCTCTCTTTACTCATCCTTCCCAATAGTGCCGCATTGGAGGCTCTCTCTAAATTTGAAAAAATAAAATAATTTCTTTTAAAAATATGGATGGCTATGATATAATTTATAAATATTTTAATTAATATTTGGTTGAATTAACCCACAATGTCAGTCTTTTAAAACATCAGATTGAGAGACATGATGGAAGGATAAGATTAGTTTCAACTTTCACAGAAATCCCATGACTTGTCAGAGTGACTTGGGGCTGGTAGCAAGTAACTGATGAATGCGTTGCCCATTTACTTTGGTTCCTACCCATTTACTTTGGAATCCTACGTGGACCAGGAGCGTTCGATCATGTACATTTTATTTAATGATTTCTTTTCTCTGGAACTGAAATGCCAATACGATTACAGTGCTTTTGCTGAGGACAGAGTTGAGTAGTCTCTTGAGAGCAGAACTCAGAAGTGCTGGTCGGCTAACCATAGGGGACTTGGATCACACTGGTGGGGTCTGGGTGGAGCATCATCTCTGGAAATATTCCATTTGTGCAGAGAGGTCTGTCACAAGCAACTTCCTGATGCCTCTGCTCTCTACACTGACCATGACCACAGTGCCCTGAGCTGGATGTGGACATCTTGATGTTCAGAAGTAACTACTGTGGATCACTCTGAATCAGTTTCGTGTCCTCAGGGACCAGATGCATGGTGCACGCATCATCTGGAGGAAGGTGCAAAATAGGATGCAAAATAGATGCAAAACAGAATTGCTCCTGCTAGCTGAGTGACCTTATGCAGATCGCCACCTGGATCTTCAGTTCCTTCACTTGTGAAAAGGCTATTTAAAGAGTTCATAGCTTTCGAGCATCACTCACCAAAAGGCAGACAACAGCTATATCCATTTTATTTGGGCACCAGAATCCAACCTTGTTTGGTACCTTTACTGTGATTTCCTTTTCTGTTTTACATTTAAAGGCTAGCAAAGCTGATTCTTTATGGGGGGGGCGGGGAGGAGGGTTTCGGGGGCACACGCAGATATGTCCAGGAGTTACTCCTGGCTCTACACTTAGGAGTTACTCCTGACAGGGCTTGTGGAGCTGCATGGGATGCCAGGGATAGAACTCAAGTCAGCCATGTGCAAGGCAAGTGCCCTGCCCAGTGTACTATCTCTCTGGCCCCTAAAGCTTACTTTTATGGGGGGAAGCTTGTCATAAACCTCCAACATACTACATACTGTTTCTGCATAAGGTTTTGTTTTGGGTTTTTTTTGCTAACTTTTTTTCTTTTCTTTTCTTTTTTTTAATGAATCACTGTGAGGTACAGTTACAGACTTAAAAACTTTCATGCTTATGTTTCAGTCATCCAGTGATCGAGTACCCATCCCTCCACCAGTGCCCATTCTTTACCACCAATGTCCCCAGTATCCCTCCCACCATCCCCTGTTTAAGGTTTTTAACAAGGGTCAGATGAGAAAATATCTAGATTTTAAAAATTCAAGGCGGTGGGCCAAGAAGATGGCTCAAGGGGCCGGAGTCTAGGCTTTGCATGTGGGAGGACAGGGTTTGATCTCCCAAATTGCAAAGTCCCCTTAGCACTCCTGGGAGTGATCCCCAAGCAACAACCTGGGCTTAGCTCCCTAGCACCACTGGGAGTGGCCCCAGTACAAATAAACAAAAAATCAATTCAAGGTGTCATCCACATGCTGAATACTCTTTTTCTTTTCCTCTTTCCTCTAGGAACTCTATTAAATCAGTAGTACAACAACAACAACAACAACAAAGGAACAAAACAAATCTGTCCAGAGCACAAACTTCAGAGATGAGAAACTGGAATAAATTCCTGGAAGTCTGCAGCGGATAGAGGTTGGCAACGTGCTTTGAAGCTCTGAGGAGGTTGCAGTCTAGAGAGGCGAGGAAAGGGATTTACTTGTCAGAGACTCAGTGTGGTTCTGGGTTTGGGTATGATACACTTATCAGACGGGACAGGGAGCTGAAGAGACAGAGATGAACTGAAAGTGGGATGTGGAAGCAGAGATGCCTCACCCACCTCTCCTAACCCCACACAGCGGCCAGGCCACGCAGAATTAACCCCATCAGGAAAGAGCCTAGATTTCTCCTCCAAGGCAAGGAATAAATCCTCAACTGACAACCAGGACCCCAAGGAAAGATGGCTCCATATCCTGTGTGTTGGTGGGCCCCTGGGGAAAGTTGCCCCCAGACAACAGAGCAATGCAGTCAGACTTAACCTCCAGCCTTTATGCTAGACTGGAAACTCCATCTCAAAGAATGCAGAAAGAATTCAGCTCATTGAAGAGACCTAAAAATACCTGCTAGTCCCCCCATCTTTCATAGATAGCAGTCAGAAGGAAAGTACTTACAAATGGGGGCTGGAGAGATAGCACAGCGGGTAGGGCGTTTGCCTTGCACACGGCTGACCCAGGTTCAATTCCCAGCATCCCACCATATGGTTCCCTGAGCACGGCAAAGAGTAATTCCTGAGTGCAGAGCCAGGAGTAACCCCTGTGCATCGCCAGGTGCAACCCAAAAAGCAAAACAAAAAAAAAGAAAGTACTTACAAACAAAAAAAAGTTCTTCAAATAGGAATCACTGTATCACTGTCATCCCGTTGCTTATCGATTTGATCGAGCAGGCACCAGTAACGTCTCCATTGTGAGACTTGTTACTGTTTTTGGCATATCGAATACACCACAGGTAGCTTGCCAGTCTCTGCCGTGTGGGCAGGATACTCTCAGTAGCCTGCCGGGCTCTCCGAGAGGGCAGAGGAATCAAACCCAGGTCGGCCGTGTGCAAAGCAAATGCCCTACCCGCTGTACTATGCTCCAACCCCAAAATGTTGATCAGTGGGAACAGTTGGAAAATGAAGTTGAGATTTTCAAAAAGAAAACGGACCAACACCCTAAAAATAAAACTCCAAATAGATGGGAAATAAAAGAAATAGAAGATCAATCTTCTATAAATAAAAATTGTGGGGCTGGAGCAATAGCACAGTGGGTAGGGCGTTTGCCTTGCACGAAGCCGACTTGGGTTCGATTCCCAGAATCCCATATGGTGTCCTGAGCACCGCCTGGAGTAATTCATGAGTGCAAAGTTAGGAGTAGCCCCTGTGCATTGCCAGGTGTGGCCCAAAAATAAAAAAAAATTGTAATAAGGGGCCATTAATAGCTAAAGAGACAACATGAAATTAAAAAAAAGAAAAGAAAACCGGGCCAGAGCGATAGTACAGTGGGTAGGGCCAGGAGTAATCCCTGAGGATTGCTGGGTGTAACCCAAAAAGCAGAAAATAAGTAAAACTATGTATGGCATTTCATTTTGTGTTATTTTTATGACCCTCTCTATATTTAAACATTTGGAAGAAGCTCCCAAGTGGTGTTCAAGGGGTCTGGGGTTCACTCTCCATGATTCTTGGGTCAACTAGGCCAATGGCTAGATGTGAGAGTTTGAGGATGCGATGCTGCTCGGGCACCTGTACCAAGCTGATAATTCTCAGGGACATCAGGGCCACATCTGGCCAGTCAACATGAGCATTGCCCACGGTGTTCCCTTCCAAGCCCTTAGGGAAGTTTTAGTACAATTATGTCTAAGGGTTCAAACATATTATTGTGAAGTTTCAGAGCATCAAATATAAAATATTTTAAATCTTAAAGAGATAAGGAGAGGGAGAGGGACGGAGGGAGGGAGGAAGGGAGGGAGGGAGGGGGAGACAGAGAGTGCGCAAGCGAGCAGCAAGAGAAGAGAGAGAGAGAGAGAGAGAGAGAGAGAGAGAGAGAGAGAGAGAGAGAGAGAGAGAGAGAGAGAAGAAAAGTGCCTGCCATAGTGGGGGAGGAGGGGGAGGGAAACTGGGAACATTGGTAATGGGAAATGTACACTGGTGATGGGACGGGTGTTGAAACATTATATGACAAAAATCCAATCATTAACATAAAGTCATGAAATTTGCATATAAGTGGATCAACATGGAAAGTATCATGTTGAGTGAAATGAGTCAGAAAGAAAGAGACAGACATAGAAAGATTGCACCCATATGTGGAATATAAAGTAACAGAATGGGACACTAATACCCAGGAGTAGTAGAGATAAGAACCAGGAGGTCTGCCCCACAGCTTGGAAACTGGCCTCACATGCTGGGGGGAAAGGCAGCTGAGACAGAGAAGGGAACACCTAGCAGAGAATGTTGGGAGGACCCACTCGGATTGAAAACTGTGTACTAAAAGTAGACTATAGACCGAGCATGATGGCCATTCAATACCTCTATTGCAAACTACAACACCCAACAGGAGAGAGAACAAAAGGAATGCCCTGCTGCAGATGTAGGGTGGGGTGGTGGGGGTTGGGGTGGGGATGGTGGGAGGGATACTGGGAACATTGGTGGAGGAGAATGGGCACCAGTGGAGGGATGTAAACCAAATCCAAACATGAAAGTTCATAAGTTTGTAACTGTACTTCACGGTGATTCACTAATAAAAATTTTTTTTAAATCTTGGGCTGAAGTGATAGCACAGCGGATAGGGCGTTTGCCTTGCACGCGGTTGACCTAGGTTTGAATCCCAGCATCCCTTATGGTCCCCTGAGCACCACCAGGGGTGATTCCTGAATGTATAAGCCAGGAGTGACCCCTGTGCATTGCTGGGTGTGACCCAAAAAGCAAAAAAAAAAAAAAAATTAAAAAATCTAATCATGAACAACTTTTAAAGTGTGTTTATTGCCATGATTCAAATTTAAAATGAAAAAATGTATATACAAAAATAAAATAAAAGCTTTTTTTTGTGTGTGTGTGCTGCCACGCGAGATCGACCCCGGAGGCAACTGAACCACTTTGGACACGAGCGGCGCCCCCAAAATGCCTCCAAACTGTGTGCTCGGAGCTACTGGCCCAGGCGCCGCCAGCGGGGTATGGTCTTTTCTCTCTCAACTCTTTCTTTTCTTTTCTTTTTTTTTTTTTTTTTTTTTTTTTGCTTTTTGGGTCACACCCAGCGATGCTCAGGGGTTACTCCTGGCTTTGCACTCAGGAATTACTCCTGGCGGTGCTTGGGGGACCATATGGGATGCCGGGGATCGAACCCGGGTCGGCCGCGTGCAAGGCAAACGCCCTACCCGCTGTGCTATCACTCCGGCCCCATCTCAACTCTTTCTTTTTGAACGCAGCGAGGCAAGCCGGTTTTCAGACTATGCAGGAAGCCCGGGAAAGCCGATGGGGTGGGACTTCCGGATCCGCCCTGTGCCAAGGATATTTAAGCACAGAGCCATGTAGGGACGCTCCTTTGTGCCGCCACGCGAGATCGACCCCGGAGGCAACTGAACCACTTTGGACATGAGCGGCGCCCCCAAAATGCCTCCAAACTGTGTGCTCGGAGCTACTGGCCCAGGCGCCGCCAGCGAGTGATGCAATTACCAAAAGAATTTTCCCTGGACTTCATATAGAAATCCAAAACCGCGAGGCTGCGATAGCAGCCGCGTGACCTAATATCTCTTGATTGTCAGCAACGTGTAAATGTTCCTTTTTAGCAGGGCTTACCGTGGGGGGAAACTCCAAACAATAGTACTGAGTTTTTTATTGAAGGGTAAAAGATTGTAGCGATAGAATTTTAGGCAGAATTTTCCCTGGACTTTATATAGAAACACAAAACCGCGCGGCCGCGGCAGCCTAATGTCATCTAATCATCAGCAATATGAAATGGTTCCTTTGTAACGGGTTGGACTTTGGGGGGACCATAATAGGGTTAAAGTTTGTAGTGATATGTAATTTCTGGCTCTACTTTCCCTGGACTTTATACAGAAATTCAAATCCGCGAGGCCGCTGCCATGGCCGCGCGACCTAATGTCATTTAATCATAACCAATATGAAATGGTTCCTTTTTAACTGGTCGGACTTTGGTGGGAAATCCTAACAAGAATAGTAAGTATTTTGCTGAAATATTGAAGGCAATCAAAGTGGTAGCCATCTCTATAGACTGAACTAAGCCATATCCCCATGCCAGCTGAGAAGAAATATCCTTCTTTCTCGGGAAGAAACGCGGCGTGGCGTTAACCATAGTATGATGTCCATTAAGCTGACACGGACCGGTGGCGTGGGAATGGGATACAAGGGAATAAATTATTATGTACTTGGAACAGCGGGATGCTGGTGGAACCTCGAGCCGGGGCCGATACCAGCGTATTACTTTTGGTTCCAGAAACTGCTGGCAGACATTCTACCAGACTATCAACTAAGCCAGAGCCCCACGCCGGCTGATGATGGGAAATAACCATCTTTTTCGTGTTTTTTTTTCCCTTTGTCAGGCAGCGTGGTGATTATTAAACAGGCGTGAACTCGGTGGCGCGGGACGAGGGGGGGGAAAATAGAAAAGTTATGTAACAAACAGCGGGACTTAATATCTCTACATTCTCAGCAATGGAGAGCTATCAAATGCTTCCTTGACAGGACTGTCTTTTCTTTTTTTGGGGGGAAACCCTAGCAGCAATAGTGAGTTATGTGTTGAAACATGGAATGTAACCAAGATAAAGCGTAAACAAAGTGAAATTTATCACTTTCAAGGGCAGGGACTGGGGAGGTGGGAGGGGGCGGGAGGTATAATGGGGTGGTTGGTGATGGAATATGGGCACTGGTGAAGGGAAGGGTGTTTGAGTATTGTATAACTGACATAATCCTGAGAGAACTATGTAACCCTCCACATGGTGATTCAATAAAATTTATAAAAAAAAATAAAATATTTTAAATATTTCAGTTGGAAGCAGCAGATCATCTACAGAGAATACAACTTGACCTTATAAGGATTCTGATTTTTAATTGAACACATTCAAATGTGCTCAATTCTGAATGGGAAATGGCCACTCTCTGTTCTTGACAATCACAACGTTTGCTCTGCACCATCTATTTTGAAAAGATTTATGTGGAGAAGAATACCAAAAAATGTGGTTACTAACCAGAAATCAAATGACAAAATATTTCCCAGTGGTAACCGAGCAGATGCTCAGAAGAAAATCAATCCAAATTAGAATGAAACAGTTGTGGACTCCAAAAAGGCACAGGAGGTGGAGGATGAGAGAATAAATCTAGTCAACAGAAATAATAAGATATTCAGAATATAGTGGGTATGGTAAATGATCTTTCATTTAACAGAAATAATAACAACATAAACTAGGCAAATCACAGACTAGGGAAAACAAAAATACAATAAAATATTGAGTCCTATGTACAGCAATGAAATTCAGATGGAACTTTGAATAACTGGAAGAATACAAGAAAGGAAAGGTCATTTGTCTTTGATGCCTAGAACATGTCCTTTTGAAAGGTTCAATGTTCACACAAGGAAAAATACAGAGGGGTGATGTTCCTTAAAATACACTGATGGTCATGTGATAGTCACAACTCATAGGAAAGGAAACACTCTAAAAATAATCCCGCACAACTGATTCAGCCTATGGACAAAGCAGAGAGTCTCTTGCCCGCTCGCCTGGCTGTCTTCCCCGGGGCCTCCTTAGAGGGGATAGGCTCCAGCTTCCCTCCCCACCCCGAGCAGAGCTCCTGGTGGCCGAAGACCTCTGGAGCCTAGCCACAGCCATGTTCAAGGCCCTTCTCCACATATCTGGACGAGCCTCATGCATGAAGGAGCCGGCAGAGGAACCCAGGTGGGTGAAACCTGGGGCTGAGACCTCCAAGGCTGCTCGGATTGGGACTGGGTCTGCTCCGCCCAGATTTCCCATTTCCTAGTAACTAGGCTGTCACACCCAGGGACTGCTTCTGGCGCCATGTAATCCTGTCAACGGCCAGTATCCAGAGACTTAAAACCAAGCTCCGGAAGCACGCAGCCGCTTTGCAGGATATCTTATAGCCTACTTATAGCGCGATATGTTATAGCCTACTTCTCCCTCTGGTAGAACCTGGCAAACTACTGGGAGTTTCCTGCCCACATGGGAGAGCCTCGAAAGGTTCCCTTGTTGTATTAATATGCCAAAACCAGTAACAAGCTGGGTCTCGTTCCCCTGACCCTGTAAGAGCCTCCAGTACAGCATCATTGGAAGGACGAGTAGAGAGAGGCTTCTAAAATCTCAGGGCTTGAACGAATGGAGACGTTACTGAGACCACTAGAGAAACTCAACAATCAACGGGATGATGATGATGATGATGATGATGATGATGATGATGATGATGATGGACAAAGCACAGGATGTTCAAATCTGGTTACAGTGAACTAGGATATAAATTTATCAACATTGACTATATGTGTGTATGTGTGTGTGTGTGTGCTCGTCAAAACACTGAATGAACGGTTTAAGGCTATTCCTGTTTCTGGAGCGAGCAGACAGATATCATTGGGCTACACTAGCACGTGACAGAGACAAATAGAGACATTATTGGTGCCTGCTCGAACAAATTGAAGATCAATGGGATGACAAGTGACAAGTGTGTTTGTGTGTGTGTATTTCTTTTTGGGTCACACCTAGTGATGCATAGGGGTTACTCCTGGCTCATGCACTCAGGAATTACTCCTGGTGGTGCTCAGGAGAACATATGGGATGCTGGGAATCAACCCGGGTCAGCCGCATGCAAGGCAAACGCCCTCCCCCCGTTGTGCTATGCTCCAGCCCCAACATTCACAATATAAAGGTTGAGGAAGCTAGAGCGATAATACAGCAGTTGGGCTCTTTCCTTGCACGTGGTTGGCCTGGGTTCAGTTCTTGGTACCTCATGTAATCCCTTGAGCCTGTCAGGAGTGAATCTTGGGCACAGAACCAGGAGTAAGCCCTGATTACCACCGGTTGTGGCCTCAAAACAACAATAACAACAACAACAAAATAAAGATTGAGGAGCCTGATAGCTAATGAGGAGGAAAGGGCTGGGAGAGGTTTGGGCGGGGATGGTGGTTATGTTCATTATAGAAGATGAGCCAGAGAGACCGATAAATCAACAGAATAAGAAATTATTGTTATCATACTACTTACAGCTAGAAAAAATTAAATGGATCCAGAATGCTAGTACAGTGGGTAAGGCATTTACCTTGTGCAGGGTCAACCAGGGTTCGATTCTTGGGATCCCATATGGCTCTATCTCCCAAATATTTTATCAAAGTAGGTCTTTTTCTTTGTTTACTTGCTTATGAGTTTATGTTTTCAAAGTTTGGCAGAATCAAGGAAAATGTCCTGGGCTGGAGAGATATCTCAATGAGCTAAACACATCCTTTGATTGCAGGAGACCCAAGTTCCATCCCTGGTACCACAGGGGCCCCTGAGCACTGCTAGGAGCAGCCCCTGAGCCAGCAGTAGCTCTTGAGCACCACTGAATGTGGCCAAAAAACAAAGAAATAAGAATGTTTCATGTGTTCAGTGTTTTTCCCTTTCTTCCCTTCCATTTGCTGCTGCCAATGCTCTCTCTCTCTCTCTCTCTCTATCTCTCTCTCACACACACACACACTCACACACGCAGCTCTGGTTCTGGTGCTCACTGGAAATCATACATCTTTCTGGAGGGCTTGCACTTACATGTGTGGCCACAGTACTCCAGAAGTCACACGCTACTTGCACATGTGTTTGTACACATGTACACCAGGGACCCCACTCTTTTTCTGTGCTCAGACACATTCTGGCTGTGCTGCTCTGGGAACCGCACACAGACAGCTGCAGCCCCAGAGATCCCGGACTACAGGTCTGTCAAGACTGGACTTAACACATGTGGCTGCCCCCGGGGATCGAACTCATAGCCTCACACATGGCTGCGGGTGCTCTTACCACTGAGGCACCCCTGAGTCCTGCTGAGTGATTCCTGAGGAAAGCTAGTAGGGGCTACACTATGCTTATTTTTTATTATTGAATCACTGTGAGAACCATCTTCAGAAAGTTACAAAGCTGTCCAGTTTAAGTCTCAGTCATACAATGATCAAATACCCATCCCTTCACCAGTACACATTTTCCACCACCAAGAACCCTAGTATACACATCCCACCTCTCCCCCCGCCTGTGTGGCAGATGGTTTCCACTTTACTCTCTCCACTTTGATCACTTGTCACTTGTCATCCCGTTGATCTTCGATTTGCTCAAGCAGGCGCCAGTAATGTCTCCATTCATCTCTGTCGCATGCTAGTGTATGGTATCTGCTCATACCCAATGGTATCTGCTCGCTCCAGGAACATGAAGAGCCTCAAACCGTTCATTCAGGGTTTTGACAAAGAAGTCTGACCATCTCGTAGGTGGGTGGCCACGTGGTCTTTTTTTTTTTTTTTTTTTTATTTTTTTTTAAATTTATTTATTTTTAATTAGAGAATCACCGTGAGGGTACAGTTACAGATTTATACACTTTTGTGCTTATACTTCCCTCATACAAAGTTTGGAACCCATCCCTTCACCAGTGCCCATTCTCCACCACCCGTAAACCCAGTGTCCCTCCCACCCACCCCAATCCCATCTCCCCCCCACCCCACCCTGCCACTGTGGCAAGGCATTCCCTTCTGTTTTCTCTCTCTAATTAGCTGTTGTGGTTTGCAATAAAGGTGTTGAGTGGCCGCTGTGCTCAGTCTCTAGCCCTCATTCAGCCCGCAACTCCCTTCCCCCACATGGCCTTCGACTACAATGTAGTTGGTGATCGCTTCTCTGAGTTGACCTTTCCCCGGAACGTGAGGCCAGCCTCGAAGCCATGGAGTCAACCTCCTGGTACTTATTTCTACAGTTCTTGGGTGTTAGTCTCCCACTCTGTTATTCTATATACCATAGATGAGTGCAATCTTTCTATGTCTGTCTCTCTCTTTCTGACTCATTTCACTCAGCATGAAACTTTTCATGCCCATCCACTTGACTACAAAATTCTTGACCTCCTTTTTTCTAACAGCTGCATAGTATTCCATTGTATAGATGTACCAAAGTTTCCTCAACCAGTCATCCATTCTGGGGCATTCGGGTTTTTTCCAGATTCTGGCTATTGTAAACAGTGCTGCGATGAACATACATGTGCAGATGTTGTTTCGATTGTACTTTTTTGCCTCTCTGGGATATATTCCCAGCAGTGGTATTGCTGGGTCAAATGGGAATTCAATATCTAATTTTTTGAGAGTCGTCCATATTGTTTTCCAGAAGGGCTGAACCAGTCGGCATTCCCACCAGCAGTGAAGAAGGGTCCCTTTCTCCCCACATCCTCTCCAACAGCGGTTGCTTTTGTTCTTTTGGATGTGTGCTAGTCTCTGTGGTGTGAGGTGGTATCTCAAAGTTGTTTTGATCTGCATCTCTCTGATGATTAGTGACGCAGAGCACTTTTTCATGTGCCTTTTGGCCATTCGTATTTCTTCCTTGGTAAAGTTTCTGTTCATTTCTTCGCCCCATTTTTTGATGGGGTTGGATGTTTTCTTCTTGTAGAGTTCAACCAGTGCTTTATATACCATTGATATCAACCCCTTATCTGATGGGTATTGTGTAAATATCCTTTCCCATTCTGTGGATAGTCTTTGGATTCTGGTCACTGTATCTCTTGCGGTGCAGAAGCTTTTTAGTTTAATGTAGTCCCATTTGTTGATCTCTGTTTTTACTAGATTGCTTAGTTCCGTGTCACGTTTGAAGATACCTTTATCTTCAATATCGTGGAGGGTTTCGCCGACCTTGTCTTCAATGTACCTTATGGTTTGTGGTCTAATGTTGAGGTCTTTAATCCATTTTGATCTGACTTTTGTGCATGGTGTCAGGTCAAGGTCTAAACCCATTTTTTTGCATGTGCTTGTCCAGTTGTGCCAGCACCATTTGTTAAAGAGGCTTTCCTTGCTCCACTTCACATCTCTTGCTCCCTTATCAAAGATTAGATGGTCATACATTTGAGGTTGTGTGTAGGGATATTCCACCCTGTTCCATTGGTCTACGGCTCTGCCTTTGTTCCAGTACCATGCTGTTTTAATTGTTACTGCTTTGTAGTAAAGTTTGAGGTTGGGGATGGTGATGCCTCCCATCATCTTTTTCCCAAGAATTGGATCACACCCGGCGATGCACAGGGGTTACTCCTGGCTCTGCACTCAGGAATTACCCCTGGCCGTGCTCAGGGGACCATATGGGATGCTGGGATTTGAACCCGGGTCGGCCGCGTGCAAGGCAAACGCCCTACCCGCTGTGCTATCTCTCCAGCCCCCCACGTGGTCTTTTGACGTCCCATGGAATCCAGTCGGTAACAGCTCTAGGTCCAGCAGTCGTTCCTAAATCGCATTATGTGTCCGGCCCATCTGATTTTCGACGCCTTGGCAAACGAGACAGTGTCCCTGATTCTCAATCGTTGA
This sequence comes from Sorex araneus, assembly GCF_027595985.1. Taxonomy (NCBI): domain Eukaryota; kingdom Metazoa; phylum Chordata; class Mammalia; order Eulipotyphla; family Soricidae; genus Sorex; species Sorex araneus. The sequence continues at coordinate 255,774,510 of NC_073313.1, read as the reverse complement.
TGGAGGTCAGAACTCAGGATTCCTTCTCTCACTTGAATGAAATGTGATATTCCAAGCATAGCTCTTTCGATTCCTCTTTGGGAGACCCGAATAGCGTTCTAATCCTGTTTTCGTAGGGTTCAGGTCTCTGAGGAGTATGTTAGTGCAGGAAGAATGGTGGAGTCGAAAAGATGTGCCCAGAGCTGGAGGTTTTTCATCCTCTTAACCACTTCTTTGATGCTCTTGAAGGCGTTCCACACTGCTCTCTTCCTCCTGTGCAGTTCTGTTGTTCCTCTTGTTGAGTTCTCAACCCAGGTACACATAGCTGCTACATTCGGAGATGTTCGTTCCATTGAGAGCAAATGGAACGTTAGGGACTAGTTCATTTTTCATGACCATTGTCTTGGTGAGATTCAACTGTATGTAGTCCAACATTTCCACACTCGCTGTCGAAGTCGGCCAGCATTTGTGCTGCTTGGCTAATGTTTGGTGTTATTAAAATGATGTCATCAGCGAAGCGGAGGTGGTATAGTTGCCAACCGTCTATCTTCACTCCCATTCCTTCCCATTCCAGGCGCCACATGACATTCTCGAGGGTACCACTGAAGAGTTGATCACATTCAATATTTCGACAAAAGACCCACCATTATTTGGAATTTCCCCCAATAATCAGACCTGCTGAAAAGGCATCATTAGATCATTTGCTTTCTATTGCTGGTTATGAAGAGCATATGATGTCGAGATTTTGGATTTCTGATATTTTAGTAATAAGTCTGGAGGGATTTATGCCAAAAGCCGCTGGGTTCTGAGATTGGTTTGTGTGCCTCTGTGGGATCATGGCCATTCAGGAGCCAGAGAAAACGTTCGTGGGCGGTGACTTGGGGCCTTGTAGGGGCAGGGAGAGGGACCAGTCCATCCCCATTCTGTGAGGCCCTGCATGTCTCATCACAGCAGTCTCATACCTGGCTGTCCAACAGGCTCTGAAAAAGTGGCAGCTACTGCACTGTCAGAGGGAAAAGGCAGAAGGGACAAACACCTTTCCCCACCCACGGTGGCACAGCACCATAGTTTAATGGTCAGTCCAGATGCATTTCTGAGTCTATACTTTTTAAATGTTCTATATAAGAATTTAGATCAGTTGGCATTCATGCCCAATTCAATCAGCTTAATGAATGGCTGAGTAAATAGCAGTACTCCTACATGAAAAAAAAAATTAGACCAAACTGCTCTGTGTTAGATTTAGTGACTGCAAAAGTAACGGCCAGAATGAAAATATAGCAGGGAGTGCACTTGCCTTGCACACAGCTGACCCGGATTCCATCTCCAGCACTATGTGTGGTCCCCAAGCCCCACCAGGAGTGAGTCCTGAGCATAGCACCAAGAGTAAGCCCTGAGCACTGCAGGGTGTGGCCCTTAAACCAAAAATTAACAAACAAATAAAGATACCTTTCAGATTTTTTAAGAAAAAGGGAAGGGATTTGGAGCTTTTACTAATTAACTTTGGATTTTTAATGTTTCTTCTGCTCATAGACTTATTGAAGGGAAACCTAATGGTATCTAGCATGGGCCAGGAAACGAAATGTGGGTGCAAGATTTTTGTTAGGGATTAATATCTGAGAAAACACATAGGAAGATGCTGAAAGGGACAGAGGACAAACACAACACATCCTTGACTGTAGGATAATATTGGGTTTGTCCTTTCAGCCTTGCTACAGAGAACTTAGGTTTATCGGATTACACCCATCACAGTCCTCTCAAGTCACTAACATACCTTTGTTCATCTGTAAACTCTTCTCTGCACCCTCCTCCCCAACCAGTTAATCACCTTTTCCCCTAATCAGATTCTGTTAGCTTGTAAGATAGTCCTTCTAAGGACTATGAACTTGTAAGTTAGTGTCTTTTGCATAGTTTGCCTTAAAGCAATGTCCTTTCTGTATAGACACAGGAAGACAGTATTATGCTCTTGTAACTTGGGAGTTGATTGACTCCGAATAATATTTACTCCTGGGAATTTTCTTTCTTGACTCAGTTGCCCTTAGTTCCTAGCACCCCAAAAGCAGGGTCCCAACAAGGGACTGAATGGACCCAGGGCAAACTGTGAGCTACCCTGACATCGAAATGGCCCAGGCCAAAGCACCACAATATTCAACTATAAGTTGAGAGCATGGTCATAGACAAATTCTGTCATGATCCAAAAGTAACGAGACTAGGACCTGCTGGGGTTAGAAAGACTAACCTGGCCTGAGAACTGAGGTTTAGAATACATAGTGAGATGTCCTCAGAAAGAACCAAACTTTAAGTTTGATACACCAAACTTTAAGTTTGATACTGTGCTCATACAGAATGACAGTGCTAGAAATATTAGAAGTAGATTTACTACAACTGTTTGAGTGGATTACTAGCTGAAAAAAGAGGAAAGCAACACACTCTGGATGGGATCCCACCCTTAAGCAGATCTCCTAGTAATCTGGAGTAATCTCCTTAGATGAGATTTTGTTAATCTCCTGAAGGAGTGGTCCTACCCCTCTTTGTAGATTTGTTAATGTTCAACCCACCTTTGTGTCACCATCCTATGTGATTGCTATATAAACTAAGACTGTAAGATCTGAGGGGGCTGAGAGACAGAAGCAGAAGGGGAATGGAGATTGGAATAAACAGCAATTGATACCGACCAGCCTGGCACTCCTTCCTTCCTTTGCCTGCCCATCGCCATCAGCCTCCCCGGGGTGGGGGAAGTGGTGTGAGACTACCAAACGCTGCCCCTTTGGGAACACACACTTGACAAAGGCTTGGAGCATCAGGGACTTGCAGGCAGATGCTGGTTATCGAGGAGGATCTGCAAGGGCTGGGCCTTTCTGTGCCACCTTTAGACTGTCCCAGAAAGGACACGGTTGACTCAGTTGCTCTTTGTAGCCTAAGCTGACCCTGAAGGACCACCCGCTCAAAACTGTCCACTGTTCACTGTCTAATTCTCCACTGGCCTGTGAGAGTCTCCTAAAAAATGAGAAATAAAGAAAGTGCTGATCTCATGATGGTGAAAGCCGCTGGTGAGCCGAGCTCTCTGGTCCACAGGGCTGAGCTCTGCGGCAGCTGCGGGAAACGGCTGGGCAGGTTGCTTCCGCCGTCCTGGCTTCCACTCAAAAATTATTTTAGGAATCACCATCTCTCTGCACTTGGAAATATCATCCCTGCCAACTCCCTTGGCTTTGGCTCTGGATCCCTTGCCTCAACTGACTCAAGCCCTGGCTTGGGACTGTGCGTTCAGGTCTCCATCTTTTGTGGTCTCTGCTTGCAGGCACCTCACCTGAACGATGAGCGGGAAGCAGGCACCAAAGCTCATGGCTGGAGCGGTCAGGAGCAGGATAATCAACAAGCGTGGCCCCCGGAGGCTGGGCCAGTCACATTGTGGCAGGACAGTGGTCCTCTGTCACTCGGAGATGGTGCCAGAGCTCCTGAGCCAGCCATGCATTCACCAGGGGTTTGCCGGCAGCCTCAGTGTTCCCTAGAGGACCGCCAACCTCTTCCTTAGGTTACACGGTCAACGCAGATAGGCCAACCCCATGTCACTGCAGTGTCTTTGAGGCCCAGGCACTGCTCTTCAGGGTGTCTGAATGGAGAATTTGGGTCAGAAATGGACCGGGGCAAGTCTATAAAACCCTACTACGGGAGGTAGGAGAGAGAGTACAATGGGTAGGACACTTGCCTTGCAAGGGGCCAGCCCAGGTTCAACTTGAACCCTGGCATTCCATAGGATTTCCCAAGTTCACCAGGAATGATCCCTGAGTGCAAAATCAGGAGTAGCCTTGAGCACTGCCAGGTGTGGACCCCAAACAAACAAACAAACAAACAAACAAACCCAAATCTATGTTCCAAGACTTCGGCCAGAAACCATGAAAGGGGTGCTTTCTCTTCGGGGAACTGCTCTGTCCAAGGCGATGTTAAAAACCTTGAACTGGGTCAGTCTGGAATAGGCATGTTAGCTACCAGTATCACCAACATGCTTCCATGCCTAACCTCCATGGAAATCCATGCTTCTGTTTGTCCCCCAGGGAGTAGGCCCACAGGAATCCCCTCATTGCCTTCTCACCACACAGTCCGGTCGAGGTGAGGGAGAACTCATCCTTCCTCCTACTCCAAATTGAAGACTCTCAAAGGGGTCACCCCTTCCCTGCGCCCCACACAGCTGTGCTGGATATTGGCATTCCCCGCAAAGAGTTCACCTCTATCAGTGGATCTCAAGCGTGGTGACCCATCCAATGCAGCCAGGAAGCTTGGAATACAGAGGTTCCTTGGCCTCACTCTGAATCGACAGCACCAGTATTGCTGGATTTGTAACCAAGGAGTGTAAGTTTGAAGGCCGCCGAAAGGCCATTTCTTGGTCGATTATGCAGTGCTGGGTATCATAGAAGGCCTTGACCCTAGTACTATCTCTCCTGCCCAGGAAAATATATGTACTTTTTAACTATATAAAAACTTGTAACCGGGGATGGAGCAATAACACAGCGGGTAGGGCGTTTGCCTTGCACGCGGCCAACCGGGGTTCGATTCCCAGCATCCCATATGGTCCCCTGAGCACTGCCGGTAGTAATTCCTGAGTGAAAAGCCAGGAGTAACCCCTATGCATTGCCGGGTGTGACCTAAAAACAAAACAAAACAAAAACTTGTGACCTCTTGCCAGATTTAAGAGCCACGGAGGGGCTAGAGCGATAGCACAGCGGGCAGGGCATTTGCCTTGCATGCAGCCAACCCGGGTTTGATTCCCAGCATCCCATATGGTCCCCCGAGAACTGCCAGGAGTAATTCCTGAGTGCAGAGCCAGCAGTAACCCCTGATCATTGCTGGATGTGACCCAAAAATCACTGTCACTGTCATCCCATTGCTCATCGATTTGTTCGAGCGGGCACCAGTATGTCTCCATTGTAAGACTTGTTACTGTTTTTGGCATATCCGATATGCCACGGGTAGCTTGACAGGCTCTGTCTTGCAGATAGGATACTCTTGGTAGCTTGCTGGACTCTCCAAGAGGGGTGGAGGAATCAAACCCGGGTTGGCTGTGTGCAAGGAGAAAGCCCTATCCGCTGCGCTATTGCTCCAGCCCTGACCCCCAAAATCACTGTCACTGTCATCCCATTGCTCATCGATTTGTTCAAGCGGGAACCAGTAACGTCTCTCATTGAGAGACTTATTGTTACTGTTTTTGGCATATCCAATATGCACGGGTAGCTTACCAGGCTCTGCCGCTCGGGCTCGATACTCTCGGTAGCTTGCCGGGCTCTCCGAGAGGGGCGGAGAAATCGAACTCGGGTCGACTGGGTGAAAGGCGAACACCCTACCACTGTGCTATCGCTCCAGCCCCAAAAATAAAAAGTTAAAATTAAAAAAGAGTTGGGTCAGATCAAATCATTTGGTCACTAGGGCAACAGTCACGTATAGGTATCCTTTGTGCTTAGCTAACTGTTTCTGAAGATCTGGTTCTCAACGCCAAGAGGTAAATGGATGTTCCTCAGGAACAATGGCAGTTCTGATATAGGAAGGGTTGAGTTTAGGGGCAGGCACGTAGCTCAGTAGCAGAGCACTTGCTTTGTTTTTGGGAAGCCGTTTTGAAGCCTTGCATTGGATGAAAAATAATTCTTTGAGTTAAAAATAAGAGATCGCATTTTGAACCCTGTGCATTTTGATCCCCCAGTACAACCAGGAATGATCCCTGAGCACAGAGCCAGAAGTAATCACTGAGCAGCACCGGGTATGGACCAAAATCCCTCAATAAAAATAAAATTAGAATTAGACTTGCCACAAGCCTAATGAAGCTTAAGTTTAAAGGACTCCTCTCTTGAATTCATCAGTGTTTCTGTGGCCGAGTGGCATAAAGTTTGTTGGAGTACATTTTGTGTATTTTTCAAATAATTTTTTAATTTCATAAGTGTTTTGATGCAAGCACATGTTTGTGTTTAAATTTGATTTTTTGGTAAGTGGTGGTGAAATCAAGCCCAGTGTCTTACACATGTGAGGCATGTGCTCTAGCTGTGAGTAATATCCCACAGGAGTGTCATCATTTAACCCTGAATGGTGAAACCATGATCGCTTTCCACTTCTACTCCATGGCCTCATTTCCCCTTAAGTGGATGGCATGGAAGTAGCCATGGGAATTTTGGAGCCATGCTCAGAAAAGTTGATGGGGCTCTACACAATTTTTGTTTACTGGGATATTTATTTAGTGGGGATGGAGGAATCAAGCCTGGGTCAGCCGTGCGAACTGGATCGATAGCACAGCAGGTAGAGCATTTGCCTTGCACGTGGTCGACCTGGGTTCAATTCCTCCATCACTCTCAGAGAGCCCTGGAAGGCACCAAGAGTATTCCACTCGCACGGCAGAGCCTGGCAAGCTCCCCGTGGTGTATTCGATATGCCAAAAACAGTAATAACAAGTCTGACAATGGAGACAGTGTTGGTGCCCACTCAAGCGAATCAATGGACGACAGTGCAACAGTGCTGTTTATTTAGTGAAGCCACAGACTCTTCAGTATATAATTATTCCTCACTCTCCTGGTGCAAGAATAGTTTTCAGACTCTGAGAAGACAATTCAGAGGGCTTTTGTTCTAGATGTAGAATTCCAGGGTTTAATCCCCAACACCACATGCTTCTCAACCCTGCCAAGCATATTCCCTCTCTGCCCCAAAAAAGGAAACAATTTTCTTTTTAAAAAATTTTTTGTAATTATTTTATTTTATTGAATCACTGTGAGATATAGTTACAAGCTTTCGTGTTTGAATTATAATCACACAATGATCAAACACCCATGCCTCCACCAGTGCACATTCCCCACCACCAATATCCTCAGTATACCCCCCTTTCCCACCCCACCCCCGCTTACATGGCAGACAGTATTCCCCACACTCTTTCTCTACTTTGGGGCACTGTGGTTTGCAATGCAGATACTGAGAGGTTATCATCCTTGCTCCTTTATCAACTTCCAGCACACATCTCCCATCCCGATCGATTCCTCCAACTATCATTTTCTTAGTGATCCCTTCTCTATTCCAGCTGCCTTCTCCCACTTTATACCACCCTCCCTGCTCTGAAGCAAGCTTCCAACTCTGGAACAATCTTCCTGGCCCTTGTATCGACTGTCCTTGGGTATCAGTCTCGTGTTATGTTATTTTATACTCCACAAATGAGTGCAGTCCTTCTATATCTGTCCCTCACTTTCTGACTCATTTCACTTAGCTTGATACTCTCCATGTCTATCCACTTATAAGCAAATTTTATGACTTCATCTCTCTTAACAGCTGCATAGTATTCCATTGTGTAGATGTACCAAAGTTTTTAACCAGTAGTCTGTTCTAGGTCACTTGGGTTGTTAAGGAAACAATTTTCAAGAGTGGTTCCCCCCCACACACCAGCTCCCAAAACTATGATGGCTCATCCAACCTTATGAAATGAGGGTGCAGGTCCTGTATCACCTTATAATATACCCCAATGTTAGGAACACAAAAATATTTAGGGCTGTTATGACTATCCATGCCAAGAGGGACAAGATTGCCATGTCGACCAAGGAGTCAGAGAACCAGCAGTGTGTTCTGTATTGGGCTTATCTACAAAAACACCTAGGACTCTCCACGGAGGCCACCACTGGGTACCAGGCTCATACAGATACAGCTGTGAAGAGTAGCTCCTTAGCCAAGAACAAGTTCATGGTGTGAGGGATCCTGAGTTTCACTAGAGGTACTTGTTGCACCACAATCTTTGGGCAGAACTCATTCATTCCAATCCCAAGTTGAAGACGCGAGCTTTTGATGTTGTTGGATTTTGCTTTGAAGTCAGTGAAAGTTGACTTTTTCTGCTTTTTTTTTCAAGTACTTTAGTTCCTGCAACAAAGTATTTCAGAAAATGCCTTGAAATATTATCATTCACATAAGAAAGACTTGAATTTTTCCTAAAATTGATAATGCATTTTAAAAGATACACATAATGCTGAATATATAAGGTACAGTGAACTGGGAGCTTGCCTTGCATGCAGCCGACTTGGGTTTAATCCCTGAAACCACATGTGGTTCCCAACTCTGTCAGGAATTATCCTTGGGACTGGAGCAATAGCACAGCGGGTAGAGCGTTTGCCTTGCACTCGGCCAACCTGGGTTCAATTTCCAGCATTCCATATGGTCCCCCGAACACCGCCAGGAGTAATTCCTGAGTGCATGAGCCAGGAGTAACCCCTGTGCATTGCCGGGTGTGACCCCAAGAAAAGCAAAGAAAAAAAAGAGTTATCCTTGGGCACAGAGCCAGGAGTAAGCAATGCTGGGTGTGGACCAAAACCCCAAAACCAACAAACAAACAAACAAAGACTTGATCAACCAAATTGGAATCTTGTAAGAGAAAGAGGAAGCTCTATTATCAAATAATGGGGCTCTCATCCTTTGTCCACTTGGATCCTTCATTTCTCAGCAGAAAGTCTGACAACAATCTTCCTTGTATAAATAATAAGTTACCAAACATACACAGGAAATACATTTTTGAGTGATGTATTAAATAGCTAATGATTTAAAATGCTGTTTTCTAGATTTTGATCCCTCCCCTACCCCCCGAGTTTCTCAGCTTGGGAACTTTTCTTGTTTTGGTGGTGGTTTATATCTTCACTCTGAATATTTAATTTATCTAATAATTTCTGTTATTTTCTTAAAGCGAACTTTCAAAAACTGGATGTTCAAGGCACATACATTTGTCACTGCAGGCTGGGAGGGAATGTGAATGAAAAAAAAAAAACTAATGGAGATGCCCTTTCCAGCTGCCTCAGTCTCCTGAAGACTGAATCTGCTCTTAGCAAGTCAGCAAATGTGCCACTGATGGGGGCAGTGACTCTGCAGGAACATGCCAGTAATAGACAGTCTGTGTGGCCAGAGAGATAAATAATATATTATTTGAAGGGTTTTGAACTCTTACCGTGTTTTGGAAGTGATTCTTTATAAGAAACTAGGAAGGAAGCCCTATCATGGCTAGGGAGAAAAGCAGATAAACAAGACATCAGGATCAGCTGTCGGGGCTGAGAAGTGATTTATCTCGTGCTTTCCGTTATTGGAAGTGCTACAAAATGATATTGAAGATAAGACAGATCTCATCTAACCCACCCGCCACACTTGGCTCAATAGAAACTCCCAGTCCAACTGTTTCTTTTTCAGCAGGGACATTGCTGCAAGTGGGATGGTACGTGATTTCTTGTGCCTGATGCAAATCACATATGGAAGAAATTGCCCAGTTTCTTGATTATAAACATGCTTGAATCTCACTTCCAGCTTTAGCCCCTTCAAGGCATTAAGGGAGAAATCAGTTCCGATGTTGACAGATGTGCTCCCTTCTCTTCTGCATCCCATTTCCTGCACCATGTTAAATAATCTCAATATTTACAAAGAAGCCTTTAAAAATGGTTCATTTAAATTCTCTGCTTCAAGTGCCTTAGTCATACCTTAGATCCATGGGACATTCATGGTTAAAAAATATTTAGTGCAGCTGCAGAAGTTTGGTAAACTCTGATTTAGACAGCCCTGCACTGGCTTAGCCACGTTATTTGCAATAGAATTTCTCAGACCTTTTAATAATGAATCTCCAAGTACCGAGCATTGAATATGTTTTGAAATGCTTTATAAATTATTTGTTTGCAAACCCCTTTTGGGAAGAATTAATATTCCACCATGGCTTTGGAAAGTGCTGCTTTGGAGTAAAGTAAAATGAGGATCAGATAAATGGCAACATGGGGAGCACATGCTTAGCATGGGAGGGACCCGGGGGATTGGCATGACATGGTCCCCTGAGCACCACCAGGAGCAATCCCCAAGCACTGCTGGCTGTGAGCCTAAACCATAAAAATACAAAAATAAAGTAAAATAAAGTGATAAAATTAAGGCCCTTCAAACAACATGAGGTATCAAAAACTATAGGGTATTATATTCGTATCTACCATTATTATTTTTTACTTTTTAAAAATTGTATTAATCCACCTTGAGTCCATTATTATTAGTAAAACCACAATACTCAAAGGAAAAAGTTGGTTCTCTTATTCCTTTCTACTGGGAACCATTTAAACTCTCTATGTAAACTTGGACTGGAACGATAGCACAGCTGGTAGGGCGTTTGCCTTGTACGAGGCTGACCCAGGTTCGATTCCTCCATCCCTCTCGGAGAGCCCAGCAAGCTACCGAGAGTATCTTGCCCGCAAGGCAGAGCCTGGCAAGTTCCCCATGGCATATTTGATATGTCAAAAACAGTAACAAGTCTTACAATGGAGACCTTACTGGCACCCGCTCGAGCAAATCGATGAGCAACAGGACAACAGTGCTATAGTGCTATGTAAACTTGAGGAAAAGATGAACTTTTTTACTTGCGTGATTTTCTACCTCAAGTGGTGCTTAGCGGTTATTCCTGGCTCTGTGCTTAGGGATTAGTACTCATTGATGCATGGGAAACTATGTGTTACTAGCGATAAAATCAGGATCAGCTTTTATTTTATGGTATTTATTAAAGATCAGTGAATGCCAATGTAATCCCAATTGATGCCCAGTAACAGCTTTTAATAGAAAAATCTAAAGTGCTTAGGAATCCTGAATTATCAAAACAATTTTGATTATTGGGGCTGGAGCAATAGCACAGCGGGTAGGGCATTTGCTTTGCACACGGCCGACCCGGTTTCAATTCCCAGCATCCCATATGGTCCCCCAAGCACCGCCAGGGGTAATTCCTGAGTGCAGAACCAGGAGTGACCCCTGTGCATCGCCAGGCATGACCCCAAAAAAAGCAAAAAAAAAAAAACCACAAAAAAACCAATTTTGATTATTTAATTTTACTCGGGACCACACCCAGCTGTGCTCAGGGCTTACTCCTAACTCTACACTCAAGGGTCACTCCTGGCCAGCTCGGGGGACCCTATGGGGTGCTGGTGTTGTGCCCGAATTTCAGATTCCCAGTTGCAGAGAGACCAAGTTCATACATGATAATGCAAAAGCAAAGGAACTTTATTGCTAGCTCGAGCTAGGGTCCAAGTCTCATCCAACGCAGTGGAGTCTTGACAAGGACCCTGACTCCAAGTCATAAGCAGTTCATATAGGTTTCAGGGTTGAGCGAGCACTATGGTAACAGTGACCAAGCAACGGTGGTCAGCAATTAGCCAATAGTTTGCAGTAACATTTGATAACAGTTAGTCAGTTTGTGGTTGTTCCCCCAAAAAAGGTCATAGTGACCCCTCTTAACCAGTCAGATCTGATATAGAAGTTCCTTCTTGGGGCAGGTTATTCAACTGGGAGTTTACCAGAAGCTGCAAGTTCAGTTTCTGGGAAACAGAAACTTAGGCCTAGCCAAAACTTAACGTTAGCTGAGGCCTGTCATGGCATCAGTTTCATCCTGACACTGGGGATCAAACCCAGATTGGTCACACGCAAGGTACAAAGCACCGAGCCAGGAATCAGCCATGAGCAACACTGGGTGTGGCACCCTCCAAAATCCAAAACAAAAAACAAAACAACAACAAACAACAATCCCTTACTTTCGTCTCTCAAAGACTCTTAGTTCAAAGGAAAAAAAAATGTTTTTTCTAACTGTCACACATATTTTCTACTTAAATATTTTATGGTATTTTATTAAAGGATGGGGAAATATAGACAAGTCAAGCCTGAAGCGATAGCACAGAGGGTAGGGCGTTTGCCTTGCATGCTGCCGACCTGGGTTTGATTCCTCCATCCCTCCCGGAGAGTCTGGCAAGCTACCAAGAGTATCTTGCCTGCACGGCAGAGCCTGGCAAGCTACCCGTGGCAGACTCAATATGCCAAAAACAGTAACAACAAGTCTCACTTGGAGACGTTACTGGTGCCCACTCGAGCAAATCAATGAGCAACAGGATGATAGTGACAGTGATACAGTGATACAGGCTTGACTAGAAAGCATCCCAGTCTGCAGAAAGCCCTGAAGAACTGCACACTTCAGGCAGGTTCAGGTCATCTTGTCTCCATTCAAAAGGGACCAAGAGACAAGAGAGGAGAGAAGCTGTTTCCAAATCCAGCCTCAGCTAATTGGCACGAAATCTGTTGTTGGACATTGTGGAGGGACAAGGTCAGTCTCTTAGACTTCCCACGTGAGTGAAGGCCCCGCCTCCAAAGGCTGCAGACCTTTCCATCTGAAAAGATATAAATGACAACAGGCTTCAGAAATCATGTGTAAAGGAGAAGTAGTTCTTTAAATCCACTGCAGGAAACTCCTATTTTACCATCTGCTTATGTAGCATTCATTGATTGTCTTCTATATTATTTTTTAGATCTTCCTGGATCCACTTGTTCCTGGTTTAGGAACAATGACTCACTGATGTCTCAAATCCTAAATACAGCTCTGGGCTAACACACCTGCCTGGTGAGAAGCATGAGGGGAGAAGGACTCCAAGGACTTGGCCTGAACAAGAGCTCTGAGGAACTCACTTTCTTCCTGTTGGGGTTTCCACAGCCAACACTTGGGTTTCCCACTTGTCCTCATCACTTCTTTGATTATTTTTTTTAATTTTTTTATTTTTTGGTCACACCTGGCGATGCACAGGGGTCACTCCTGGCTCTGCACTAGGAATTACCCCTGGCGGTGCTCAGGGGACCATATGGGATGCTGGGAATTGAACCCGGGTTGGGCCGGGTGCAAGGCAAACGCCCTACCCTCTGTGCTACCGCTCCAGCCCCCTCTTCTTTGATTTCTTAAAGGGAACAACATATTGGTGGTACCCAGGGGTTGGGCTTGGGATGGATGAAATGAGTGAAGGGAATTAAGAGGCCTAAACTGGGGGCTTGAACAATAGTACATGGGTAAGGCATTTGCAGTAACCCCTGAGCATCACTGAGTGTGACCCAAAAAGCTAAAAAAAGAAAAAAAAGAGGCCTAACTTTTCGGTTATAAAATAAACCATACAATGTAATCGCTGTGGGGTAGGCACTAATATGTTGCAAATATGATAATTTGTTCAGAAGAGAAATTTTCTTACAGGGGTGATCACTTTGCAATGTTGCCCATGTTGGATGATTATCTTGACACTTAAAAATATAACAGGTGGAGTTCATGTCCAGTTCAATCAGCTTAATCACTGGTTGAATAAATACCAATATTCCTACATTTAAAAGGGGCTGGAGCAATAGTATAGTGGGTAGGGCATTTGCCTTGCACATGGCCAAACTGGGTTCCATTCCCAGTATCTCATGTGGTTCCCCAAGCACTGCCAGGAGTAATTCCTGAGTGCAAAACTAGTAGTAACCCTTGTGCATCGCCAGGCATGACCCAAAAAGATATATATATAGAGAGAGAGAGACTCATATATATATATATGTATGTATATATATATGAGTCTCTTGCCCTCACACCTGGCTATCTTCACCAGAGCCCCTCGGAGCGGGGCAAGTTGAGTTTCCCTCCTCACCCCAAGCAAAGCCCCAGCAGAGATCTCCAAGCCTGCTCAGATTGGGATTGGGCCTCCTCCACCTAGACCCCCAATTTTCCAGTAGCTTGGCAACCACACCCACAAACCCACCATGTAATCCCATCAACAGCCAAGATCTTATAGCCTAGTTCTCCCTCTCAGAGTACCTGGAAAGGTACAGAGAGCATCCTCCCTGCACCACAGAGTCTGGCAAGCATATTGGAGATGCCAAATACAGTAACAATGACGGGTCTCATTCCCCTTACCCTGAAAGAGGGTAATGTGGCACTGCTGGGAAGAACAAGTAAAGAGAGGCTGCTAAAATCTCAGGACTAGGACAAATGGAGACCTTACTGGCACATGCTCGAGCAAATTGATGATCAACGGGATTACAGTGATACAGTGATATGTGTGTATATATATATATGTACATATATATATATATATATATGGACTAGAGCGATAGCACAGCAGGTAGGGCGTTTGCCTTGCACGCAGCCAACCCGGGTTCAATTTCTCCGCCCCTCTCGGAGAGCCCAGCAAGCTACCAAGAGTATCCCGCCCACACAGCAGAGCCTGGCAAACAACCCGTGGAGTATTCGATATGCCAAAATTATATCTCTAGGGGCTGGAGAGATTCCCTAAAAAAAAAATAGTTCTTGACATTGGTGGAGGGTAGTGGACACTGGTGAAATAATTGGTACTAGAACATTGCACACCTGAAACTCAATCATAAATATCTTTGAAACTTTGTAATTCACGGTGATTCCATAAAAAATAAATGCCTGTTTTTTTTTTAAGAGTGCCAAACTTAGAGGAGATGTGAGCTCAGAGCAAGAAGGCCACGGGCCAAAGAATGCAAGCAGTGTCTAGAAATTGGAAAAGCAAGGGTCCCTTTGGCATCTTCTAAAGGAAAACAACTTTCCATTTTAGCTACATTTACTGGCCAAATGATTTGGAGTTTCGCATCCTATGCTAGCACTACTGTTGCAGAATAGGAGTAGAAAAGCAAAGGAATCTCAAACTATTTATATTTAACAGCAGACATTTAAGTCATTTCGCCTTTGTCATTTTTCAGATTTCTTATGTAAAAACCTGTCTTAAGGCACAAAAAATCGTGATGTTCCTCTTGTTTTTGATTTGGCTTGGGAACCACACCCAGCTGGGTTCTGGGCTTTCTCCTGGTTCTGTGTTCAGGGATCATATCTAACAGGCTCCAGGGACCACATGCATGGGGTGCCAGGGATTGAACCTAAATAAAATAAAACTCAATCTTATTTCATTCTGGGATGTAGATTCAATAAATCTTACTGCCAGCTGCCACAAAAATTAATCATGGAAGTATTCAATATGCCCACTAGAATAAGCTCTGGGGCATTCAACACTTTATAGGTCTGGATAAGGAATGGATAAATACACAGGATTGCAAACCACCATGTTTGCATGGCACCTCAGGGAAAGTTAGGTCAGAGAGATAGTACAGAGGTTAAGATGCTTGCCTTGCACACAGTAGATCCACTGCTGATTCCTGCCACTAAATAAAGTTCTCCTGAGTTCCCCCAGGAATAATCCGTGAGCAGAGAACCAGGAGTAATTCCTAAGCACCATTGAGTGACCTAAAATCAAAAAAAAAGCAAAACTAAAAAGAAGTTCAACTTTTTTTTTTTTTTTGCTTTTTGGGTCACACCCAGCGATGCTCAGGTGTTACTCCTGGCTTTGCACTCAGGAATTGCTCCTGGCAGTGCTTGGGGGACCATATGGGATGCCGGGGATGGAACCCAGGTCGGCCACGTGCAAGGCAAACACCCTACCCGCTGTGCTATCGTTCCGGCCCCAGAAGTTCAACTTTTGAAAGTATAATGAACATTTCTTCTCATTGTAAAGTCTTCTGATGATTATCCCTGTATCACTGTCATCCCGTTGCCTATCTATTTGCCCGAGTGGGCACCAGTAACGTCTCCACTGTGAGACTTGTTGTTACTGTTTTTTTTGGCATATCGGATACGCCACGGTTAGCTTGCCAGGCTCTGCCCTATGGGCGAGATACTCTCGGTAGCTTGCTGGGCTCACTGAGAGGGGCGGAGGAATCAAACCCGGGTCAGCCACGTGCAAGGCAAACACCCTACCCGCTCTGCTATCGCTCAAAGCCCATAATAAATAATACTTTGTGAACTGTAGCACTGTAGCACTGTCATCCCGTTGTTCATTGATTTGCTCAAGTGGGCACCAGTAACGTCTCCATTGTGAAACTTGCTGTCACTGTTTTTGGCACATAAATTTTGTGAATTACATTTTTAAATGAAAAACATTTCACTTCAGAGAATTAATCTTTTTTTCTGATTATATAGACCTATGTATAAATAAATATATTTTGAAGTACTGTGATTTTATAAAACTGTTCATGGTAGGGTTTCATGCATACAACATTCCAGCACTACAGCCTCCACTAGAATGTCTGCTTTCCTTCACCATTACAGACAGTCAATCTTAAAGAGTTAACTGGAGAGATCATACAGTGGGTAAGGCACTTGTCTGCATGCAGTCAACCCAGGATTGATCTCCGCCACCCCACATGGTTCCATGAGCTTCGTTAGGAATAAGCCCTGATCGTCCTTAGATGTGGCCAATAAAAACAAACAAAAGACTATATACATGGGGCTAGAGTGATAGCACAGAGGGTAGGGCATTTGCCTTGCACTCGGCTGACCTGGGTTCAATTCCTAGCATCCCATATGGTCCCCTAGCACCGCCAGGAGTAATTCCTGAGTGCATGAGCCAGGAGTAACTCCTGTGCATCGTTGGGTGTGACCCAAAAAGAAAAAAAAAGACTATGTATGTAATGAAGCCATTGGTAAAAATAATGCTATAAAAATTATGGCACAGTAATTGCCGAAAATGTCAGCAAGCCATTAAAAATAATTTATTTGGGGCCCTCGGGATGGCTCAGTGATTAAAAAAAAGTTATGGGGGCTGGAGCAATAGCACAGTGGGTAGGGCATTTGCCTTGCATGAGGCTGATCTGGGTTCAATTTCCAGCATCCCATATGGTCCCCTGAGCATCGCCAGGGGTAATTCCTGAGTGCAGAGCCAGGAGTAACCCCTGTGCATCGCCGGGTATGACCCAAAAAGAAATAAAAAGTTGTGCTTTGCCAAGTGTGAGACCAAGAGTACTGATGTCCGGAAGCCCTGCAGTGAAAACAGAGTGCTGGATGGCTGGAGGACTGTAGCCAGAGTTTATGAGCACAACTAAAGATGCATGAGCACCACAACTGACACAGAACTCTCGGTGAGCACCACCAACAAATATACAAGAACCACAACTACGCATTGGGGCAACCCCTTGTCATTGCAACAACATAAACAGGGAGAAAGGAAGGAGAAAAGTAAAAGGAATGGAAAAGCTCTTTAATTGAAAAGTTTGTGATGCGTATCTATTATCCGGCAGGTGCTATTTCAGTCATGTGGGTATGGCACACAAGTTCCTGCCCACACTGGCTTCCATAAGTAGGAAGAGACATAGTAAACTAATAAATTCGTTAAATAGGAATACACAGAACTGGCTCTATAGGCTTGCTACAGTTCCCTATGCTCAGAAAGGCCATCACGTGCTTTAATGTGCTGTCAAAAAAAAAAAATCCTGTTGCACTGTAGCACTGTTGTCCCATTGTTCATCGATTTGCTCGAGCGGGCACCAGTAACGTCTCCATTGTGAAACTTGTTACTGTTTTTGGCATAACGAATACGCCACGGGTAGCTTGCCAGGCTCTGCCGTGCAGGTGGGATACTCTCGGTAGTTTGCCGGGCTTTCGAGAGGGACAGAGGAATCAAACCTGGGTCAGCCTCATGCAAGGCAAACACCCGGGTACCCACTGTGCTCTCAGTCAAGTCCAAAAAAATTTTTCCTAAAATTCTTAATTATAATTTCTAGCAAGGGTCCTATATTTTCAGTTCATCCTGGGCCCAACAAATTCTGTAACTACAGAATAAAATACAGCAGGACCAGCCAGGGAGTGGGGAGAAGGTTATAGCTTTAAATAGAATTATCAGGGTAAGCAATATGGAATTGATATGTGAGCAAGGATACAAGGATATTCTGGAGGCCAGGGAGATAGTACAGGGGTTAAGGCAAGTCTTGCCTTGTACACAGCTGCCTCCAGTTTCATTCCCAGCATGCATATGACTCTCTGAAAACCTCCAAGAGTGATTCCTGAGCACAGAGCCAGGAGTAAACCCTGCCACCAGGTGTGGCCCCCAAGCCAAAGAAGACAATAAGGATTTTTCTGGTATAAAACAAGAGTTAACATTACAGGAATGTTATTCTCTAATCATGTATTGCTATTGAGTTAAAAATGTAAGCAGGGGGGCTGGAGTGATAGCACAGCGGGTAGGGCGTTTGCCTTGCACGCGGCCGACCCGGGTTCGATTCCCAGCATCCCATATGGTCCCCTGAGCACCGCCAGGGGTAATTCCTGAGTGCAGAGCCAGGAGTGACCCTTGTGCATCGCCAGGTGTGACCCAAAAAAGCAAAAAAAAAAAAATGTAAGCAGGGGGGCTGGAGCAATAGCACAGCGGGGAGGGCGTTTGCCTTGCACGCGGCCAAACTGCGTTCGATTCTCAGCATCCCATATGGTCCCCCGAGCACTGCCAGGAGTAATTCCTGAGTGCATGAGCCAGAAGTAACCCCTGTGCATTGCCGGGTGTGACCCAAAATGCAAAAAAAATTAAAATTTTTTTTAAAAATGTAAGCAGGGTTTTGAGATTCAGGATCAAAGGCTTGGAAATATCCTTGGAGACTGTTTTCAGTTCACTCTATGCCGGCAAATTCTGACAGTCTCGTCTTCATGTGCAGAATCTAAGCAGTCTCACCAGGTCCAAACTGCATACTCCCTGCTTTCATAACTGGAGTCAGCTTCTCCGATTTTGTGCTTCTACACTTAGCCCCTCTAAGTTATTCATCACACAGTATCTACAGCCATTCTTTAGAAACCAAAAACAGATTCTGCAACTCTTTGCCCAAAACCTTCAATGGATTTTGTCCAATTAAAAAAATTAAAAATAGGGGATTGGAGGGGCTGGAGCGATAGCACAGTAGGTAGGGCGTTTGCCTTGCATGCGGCTGACCCGGGTTCAATCCCCGGCATCCCATATGGTCCCCCAAGCACCGCCAGGAGTGATTCCTGAGTGCAAAGCCAGGAGTAACCCCTGAGCATCGCTGGGTGTGACCCAAAAAGAAAAAAAATAGGGGATTGGAGAGCTAGTACCGAGGGTAAAGACCTTGCCTTGCATACAGCTGATACAGGTTTGGTTCCAGGCATCCCATAGGAGCCCCTTAGCTTCCAGGAATGAGCCCAGAGCACAAAGCCAGGAGTGAGCCCTGAGCACAGCTAGGTGTGGTTTTAAAATGAAACAATTAAATAGAGATGTTAAAAAAAAAACAGGGTTGGGTTGGAAGCATAGCAGGTAGGGCCTCACACATGGCCAACCTGGGTTTGATCCCCTGTACCTCACATAGTCTTTGAGTCCACCAGGGGTGATCCCTGAGTCCCTGAGTAGAGCCAGGAATAAGCCCTGAGCACTTCTGGGTGTGGCCCCCAAACAATACCAAAATATTTTTGCTGGGGTGGGGGGGGCGCTGGAGCAATAGCATAGCAGGTAGGGCATTTGTCTTACACGTAGCTGAACCGGGTTTGATTCCCAGCATCCCATATGGTTCCCCAAGCACTGGCAGGAGTAATTCCTGAGTGCAGAGCCAGGAGTAACCCCTGTACTTCGCTGGGTGTGACCCAAAAAGCAATATATATATATATACATATATATATATTTTAAAGAAATAAATCAGGGCTGGGGATACATCTCCAAGAACTGGAGCACATGCTTTGCGCGCAGTCCTGGGTTCATTACCCAGTACTACATATTCCCCAAAGCACCACCCTCCCTGCTGCCCACGACTGGTTATGATTTCAAAAGAAAATAAAAAATGAAAATCAGGGGCTGGAGCGATAGCACAGCGGGTAGGAAGTTTGCCTTGCACGCTGCTGACCCGGGTTCGATTCCCAGCATCCCATATGGTCCCCTGAGCACCGCCAGGGGTAATGCCTGAGTGCAGAACCAGGAGTAACCCCTGTGCATCGCCGGGTGTGACCCCAAAAGCAAAGATAATAATAATAATAAAATTAAAAATAAAAATCAGAGTGCAGGGGCCGGAGTGATAGCACAGAGAGTAGGGCATTTGCCTTGCACGCGGCCGACCGGGGTTCGATCCCCGACATCCCATATGGTCCCCCAAGCACCACCAGGAGTGATTCCTGAGTGCAAAGCCAGGAGTAACCCCTGAGCATCGCTTGGTGTGACCCAAAAAGCAAAAAAAAAATCAGAATGCAGGGGGCTGGAGAGGCAGTACAGGAGCTGAGGTGCTTGCCTGCGTCCCACTGGTCTCAGTGTAAACCCCCAGCACTGCGTGTTCTCTGGGGCACCACCAGCATCGCTTCTGAGTACAGAGCAGGGAGTAGCCCCTGAGGGTGGCTGAGTGTATCCCGTCCCCCCAAAAAACTAGTCAGGACCACGGGGATGGCTCAAAGGGCTGGAGGGCATGCTTTGCATGCAGGAACCCTGGGTTCAAGCCCTGGCACTGCATGGTCTCCGGAGTACCCCCAGTAGGGACCCCCAATGTAGACCCCTGAGCACTGCTGGGTGTTATCCAAAAGTAAGTAAAGAATAAAAAGCATTATTGTTATAAATTTAAATTTAAGTTCCTTACAATAGCCCACAAGTCCTTCTGTGAGAATCTATGCCCAGACCCTCACTGTGGCTTCCTCTGCAGCTGCCCCCCAGCTCACTCTGACCTCCCTGCTGTCCTGGACCTCAGGGTCTGTGCACATGCACTTATCTCTGCTTAAAGAGTGATTTTTCACTCTTATGTTGGAAAACCACATGTTTTGCCCTTCCCTTCTTTAAATTCTGCTCGAGAGTTATAGGATGAGCAGCTTAATCAATGGCTGAATAAATAGCAGCACTCTTACACTTAATAATTGGGGAAAAAATATTTATAGGATAAGCATCTCTGACCACCAGTTTTTGTTGTTTTTATTTTTTGGGGGGGGCGGTCACACTTAGTGTGTTCAGGGCTAAATCCTGACTGCACTCAGATATCACTCCTGGCGTGCTCAGGGACCATAAGTGTTATCAGGGATCAAACTCTCGTTGGCAGTATACAAGGCAAGCAAGCATCCGACCCATTCTACTATCACTCTGGCCTCATTCTTCTTTCTTTTATGATTTGGCCATATTTTTTCTGACTGTCATATTTTATATTTTGTTATATTTTAACTGGAGCCATAGCACAGCGGGTAGGGTGTTTGCCTTGCAGGTGGCCGGCCCGGGTTCGATTTCTCCATCCCTCTCAGAGAGCCCGGCAAGCTACCAAGAGTATCCTGCCTGCACAGCAGAGCCTGACAAGCTATCTGTAGTGTATCTGATATGCCAAAAACAGTAACAACAAGTCTCACAATGGAGACGCTACTGGTGCCCACTCGAGCAAATCGATGACAGTGATGATTTGCAAAGTTACCTATAGTTGAATTGAATACAAAAACATTCAATATTGAGGCACTAATCCCATCACCAGCGCCAACCTTCCTCCACCAATGTTCCATACTCTCCCATCCCCCACCCTGCCTTCTTGGCAGGCACCTTTCTAAGTTCAGCTTTAAAGTTTATGTCTTTTGATTTCAGTGCTGTTGACTCTGTGTTGGCTATCTAGCTCTGTCATTCCTTAACACCATCTTCGTACCTGACTTCCCTGACCTGGCCCCGTCGCTTCTCATCTGTCTCTTCTCCCCCACCCCTGCAACTCTTTCTTTTCCTTTCCTCCCTATACTCTGGGTCCAACTACCCAAACTACCCCTTCCACTCTAAATAGCAAACTACCTCTTCCATACCCCACCACTCCGACCCTGTTTTACTTTTCTCCATAGCATTTTTCCATTTACTATCATTACTCTCATTTCTATCCATTACTATTATATGACTATTATGTATCCATTACTATTATATTTCACTTATTACCTGTCTCTTATGCAACAATATCTATTAGAATACTTGTTCCATGAAGGCAAGAATTGCTTCTTGTTTGTTCACTGATTTGTATCATTGACCTCAAAACCATTGTCTGGCACATAGACGATTCCATAAATAGTATTCTGAATGAATTAAAGTGAAACAATGTGCCTCTATTATTATTACAACATATATGCTTATATCAATACCTTCAGTGAAGGTCATAGCTATTCTGGTCCTAGGGCTTGCTCTTGGCTCTGCTCTCAGGGGTTATTCCTGGAAGCCTTGGGGACTGTATGTTTATAGTAGCTTTAGTAAAATAAATATTTTTAAAGTTACTACATAGGGAGCTGGAGAGATAGTACAGAGGACAGGGTACATGACTTTTGGCTGACTCAGGTTCAATCTCTGGCATCTTATATGGTTTCCCCAAGCCCCGCCAAGAGTGATCCCTGAGCACAGTGCCAGGAGTAAGCTCTGAGCACTCTTGGGTGTAGCCCCCAAACTAAAACCAAAAACATTAAAGAAAGATTCTACATGAGGACAGGACCCATAGTTTAAGAAGGTAGGGATGGACCTTTGTTCATTGCCGCACTATTCACAATAGCCAAAATCTGGAAACAACTCAAGTGTCCAAGAACAGATGACTGGATAAAGAAACCATGGGGATGCAGAGATAGAACAGCAGGAAGAGCTCTAGCCTTGCATGCAGCCAGCCTGAGTTTTGTCCCCAGTGTCACATATGGTCACCTGATCCCTGCCAGGAGTAAACCTGCCCACAGAGCCAGGAATAAACCTCAATCAGAAGAGGAAGAAGAGGAGGAGGAAGAAAAAAGGGGGAGGGGGAGGGGGAAATGAGAAGGAAGAGGAGGAGGAGGAGGAGGAGGAGGAGGAGGAGGAGGAGGAGGAACAATAGCTATGGTACACATACACAATGGAATACTTCTTTGCTACAAGAAAAGATGAGGGCCAGAGCAATACTACAGTGAGTAGGGCATTTGCCTTGCACATGGCCAACCTGGATTCAATCTCTGGCATCCTATACTGTCCTCCCAAGCAACACCAGGAGTAATTCCTGAAGACAGTGCCAGAAGTAACCCCTGAGCATCTCCGGGTGCGACCCCCCAAAAAAATGAAGTCCAGCCTTGCTAGTACAACACCCTGGGGGTCCAGGAACAGAGTATTTCACATTACCTGCTCTACCCGCTGCAGCCCATAAGCATGTCCCCAACCTCTTTGTTTCATGCCAGTGCCTTGAGTTTCTTTCTCTGGGCATCCAAGGCCCTAATGCACTGGTCCCGAGAGTGTCAAAACTTTGTACCAATCCCCAACAGAAATAAGTTCTCTCCCTTTTATTTCCACCAGTTCTTGTATCCCGACCATGAACTGGCCTCATTCTGCCTCCAAGTTTTGCACACAGATATTTAATATCCTCTATTAAGTTCCTGGTGCTGGAGGCCAGGTAACTCATCACATAGGAACTATGTCTTCCGGAAGAGAAACGCAAATCATATCTAATTGAATCAACCCAGTTTCTGTTGTAAAATGTCAGCTGCTTGATCAACTCATTTATGACTTCCTTTTTAGTGGCATTATCTTCTGGACAGCTATCCCTCCCCTGTTCCCAAGGAGATCGTACTTTGTCCTGATCTTTTCGAGTGCTGTTTTGTTTCTTATGCCTGGCAGACCAATAATCAGTGCTCAAATGCTTGGGTCAGGCCTCCTCTTGCCCTTTCTGCCTGAGATACCTAGCTGCATCTGTCTTTGGAAAGAGGGGGAAGAGGTTGGAACCGCACTATCTTCTTGCCTATCACCGTGGTTACATCTCTGAGCCATTATTAGGGGTATTTTTCAGGACTGCTCAGCTCTGGAACAGAAGTCTGAACCTAAATAGAGGTATGGGCTAACAAGGGCCAGGGAAATCTATTCTGTGTTAAAAGTATTGGATATTTCATTCTCACTAAAGAAAGGCAGAAAAAATAAAACATAAAAAAATAAAGGCAGAAGTGCTCCTTTTTTGGGGGGTGGGGAGAGGAGGGGCTACACCCTGCAATACTCAGGGGTTACACCTGGCTCTGTGCTCAGAAATCACTCCTGGCAGTGTTCGGGGGACTATATGGGATGCCAAGGATTGAACCGGGTTGGGTGCATGCAAGGCAAAAGCCCTACCCGCTGTATTCTCTCCACCCCCAGAAGTAGACTCTTATTAGGGGCAATAGATGGGGTGCTTGCCTAACATGCATCCAACCCAAGTTCAAAACCCAGCATCCCACATGGTCCCCTTAGCACGGTGGGGGTGATTCCTGAGCACAGAGCCAGGAATAATCCCTGAGTACTGCTAGGAGTGGCCCAACATCCCAAAAGAAAAAAGAAACAGACTTTAACTTCCAGCCCATAGTTAAGGAAACTGAGGCACAGAAAAGCCAAGTAGCATATCTAATGCTGCACAGAGGTAGACCTAGAGCATGGACACAGGACAGGAAATCTACACTCTGTGAACATCTACTCCGCACTAGATTTGAGAGACAGTTGCTCCAAATAAACATACCGTCTCTCTTTCAATGACCAGATAAACCTTGAGCCCAGAGGAGAATAATACACTGGAGAGGAAGGGGTGAAGAGAAAGATGAAAAGTAAAGGGAACCAAGTGATTAAGGTACAAAGGTGGCATTTAAAATGACAGAGCTGCTGCATCACTAATCATCAGAGAGATGCAGATCAAAACAACCATGAGATACCACCTCACACCACAGAGATTAGCACACATCCAAAAGAACAAAAGCAACCGCTGTTGGAGAGGATGTGGGGAGAAAGGGACCCTTCTTCACTGCTGGTGGGAATGCCGACTGGTTCAGCCCTTCTGGAAAACAATTTGGACGATTCTCAAAAAATTAGATATTGAATTCCCATTTGACCCAGCAATACCACTGCTGGGAATATATCCCAGAGAGGCAAAAAAGTACAATCGAAACAACATCTGCACATGTATTTTCATTGCAGCACTGTTTACAATAGCCAGAATCTGGAAAAAACCCGAATGCCCCAAAACGGATGACTGGTTGAGGAAACTTTGGTACATCTATACAATGGAATACTATGCAGCTGTTAGAAAAAAGGAAGTCAAGAATTTTGTAGTTAAGTGGATGGGCATGAAAAGTTTCATGCTGAGTGAAATGAGTCAGAAAGAGAGAGACAGACATAGAAAGACTGCACTCATCTATGGTATATAGAATATCAGAGTGGGAGACTAATACCCAAGAACTGTAGAAATAAGTACCAGGAGGTTGACCCCATGGCTTCGAGGATGGCCTCACGTTCCGGGGAAAGGGCAACTCAGAGAAGCGATCACCAACTACATTGTAGTCGAAGGCCATGTGGGGGAAGGGAGTTGCGGGCTGAATGAGGGCTAGAGACTGAGCACAGCGGCCACTCAACACCTTTATTGCAAACCACAACAGCTAATTAGAGAGAGAGAACAGAAGGGAATGCCCTGCCACAGTGGCAGGGTGGGTTGGGGGGGAGATGGGATTGGGGAGGGTGGGAGGGACGCTGGGTTTACAGGTGGTGGAGAATGGGCACTGGTGAAGGGATGGGTTTCCGAACTTTGTATGAGGGAAGTATAAGCACAAAAGTGTATAAATCTGTAACTGTACCCTCAAGGTGATTCTCTAATTAAAAATAAATAAATTATTAAAAATAAAATAAAATAAAATAAAATAAAATGACAGAGCTGGGGGCTGGAGTGATAGCACAGCGGGTAGGGCGTTTGCCTTGCACGCGGCCGACCCAGGTTCGATCCCCGGCATCCCATATGGTCCCCCAAGCACCGCCAGGAGTAATTCCTGAGTGCAAAGCCAGGAGTAATCCCTGAGCATCGCTGGGTGTGACCCAAAAAGCAATAAATAAATAAATAAAATGACAGAGCTGAGGGGCTGGAGCAATGGCACAGCAGATAGGGCGTTTGCCTTGCACGCGGCCGACCCGGGTTCGATTCCCAGCATTCCATATAGTGCCCTGAGCACCACCAGGAATAATTCCTGAGCACAGAGCCAGGAGCAACCCCTGTGCATCGCTGGGTGTGACTCAAAAAGCAAATAAAATAAAATAAAATAAAATGACAGAGCTGGGACTGGATTGATAGCACAGTGGGTAGGGCATTTGCTTTGTGTGCAGCTAACCCAGGTTTGATTCCCAGCATCCTGTATGGTGGCCTGAGCACCGCCAGGAGTGATTCCCAAGTGCAGAGCCAGGAGGAACCTCTGAGCATCGCCCGGTGTGATCCAAAAAGCAAAAAAAAAAAAGTAAATTAAATAAATAAAATGACTGCTCTCCCCGCAACTATCTAACTATCCAAACAATAGTTAATAACACTGAAATCAAGAGATCCAAATTTTAATAATCGAACTTAAAAAAGGTGCCTGTTAAGAGGGCAGGAATACTATGCAGCTGTTAGAAAAGATGAAGTCACAAAATTTGTACATAAGTGGTTCTACATGGAAAGTATCATGCTAAGTGAAATGAGTCAGAAAGAGAGGGACAGACATAGAAAGATTGCACTCATCTGTGGAATATAAAATAACATAATGAGAGACTAACACCCAAGAGTTGTAGAGATAAGGATTAGGAGGTCTGCTCCACAGCTTGGAAACTGACCTCACATGCTAGGGGGAAAGGCAGCTCAGATAGAGAAGGGAACACCTAGCAGAGGATGTTGGGAGGACCCATTCGGGTTGGAAGATGCGAGCTGAAAGTAGACCATAGACCGAACATGAAGGCCAGTCAATACCTCTATTGCAAACTACAACACCCAAAAGGAGAGAGAACACAGGGGAATGCCCTGCCACAGAGGCAGGGTGAGGTGGTGGGGGATGGGGTGGGGGTGGTAAGAGGGATACTGGGATCATTGATGGAGGTGAATGGGCACTGGTGGAGGGATGGGTAAATAATCACTGTATGAGTAAAATGCAAACACAAAAGTTCATAAGTTTGTAACTGTACCTCACAGTGATTCTCTAATAAAAAATTTTTAAAAAAAGAGGGCAGGCTGGGGAATAATTGGGGGGGCAGGGAGGGAACCTGGGAACATTGGTGGAAGGAGGTTGACACTGGTTGTGGGATCAGTGCAGCAATATTGTATGTCTAAAATTCAACTATGGATAACTGTGTAAATGATGGATCTTTAATTTTAAATAAAACATAAAAATAAAATTTGGGGGCTTTGGGGGCTGCAGCTGGTAATTCTTTGGGTTGCTCCTGGCAGTTTTGGGGAAGAGGGGAAGCCACATGGTGTCAGGGATCAGATTTAAACCTGGGGCTCCTGTATCCAAAGCCTGAACTCTAGCCTCTGAGCCCCACATGTTCAGTTTAATTATGTGTTTGGGGGTGCAGAGTAATTTGTGTGTGGAATGGTAATTAGGCCACACCCAGCAGGCCTTACTCTGGTTCTGAAGCAAGGCCAATAAATGAGCTTGTATAGTGGAGCCAAAGGTGGTTTGTGGGCATGACTCCCACATACCTAACATTTGGCCATTTAATTTCTGGGGAAACTTGGTTCCAAGTGTTTAGGGTCTGACCAGAGGCACAGCAGCAATTTTGGGGTATCAGAAAGCCTGAAGGCACCATCAGACTGCTGATCCCCTCACCCCACAGGTACAAGTTGACCTGCTGGCATCACCATAACCCCTTGCAAAGCTTGGTGCAAAGTTCCTTCCTGGCCTTCTCATTCCTGCCTGTAGTTGTTCGGCTGTGAAGCGCCTAGAATGGAATATTTTACGCAGTTTTAAACTGGTGTCTTCTGCTTGCAGGCTCACTTATCCTGGATCAAGAAAGGATACACACTGAAGTAGAAAACAGTCTCAAAACAAGATATGTGGGAACCAGAGAGATAGTAAGGGGTTAAGGTGCTTCTCTTGCATGTGGCTGACCTGGCACAGCAAATAATCCACCAAAACTGCCATAGGTCACTCCTAAGAACAGAGCAAGAGGTGGTATGGGCTGCCTCCCCCCACACACACACTTCCCTGTACTCCTGGAAGGACAGGCAGCCACGCTCACGAACCAACTCCAGTGCCACCATGTAAGCTCTTCTACCGGCCTTGCTTCCAGAGACCCAGGTATAAATCTCAAAAGAGATCAAAAGCCACAGTTAATCTTGGACCCATGCAAGGCTGAACAGAGCAGGGTAAATTGGAGGGGGATGGGTCAGCCTGGTGCCCACCCAAGCAGAGCTCTCAGCAGCTGCTTTCTCCCATAAACCCAAACCGCTGCCATTCCCCTGGCAGGACTTCATCTCAGGACAGACCTCACCGAGATATAATCTGCTGACAATTCAGGTATGTGAATTTTGTTACTGAAATCTTCAGGTTTTCTTGTGGGGGAGGGGGTGTCAGGATGGGCTACCTACCCCCACCTCCCAGGACTTCTGGGAGCCTCGGCAGTCTTATCCACATCCCATAGAGGCAGCTGGCTGGAGGGGTGTGTGTTGGGAGATGGTGGGAGGGAAACAGGGGACACTGGTGGTGGGAAATGTACGCTGGTGGAGGGGTGGGTGTTGAATCATTGACCGAAACCGATCATGAACAGCTTTGGGTCTATCTCATGGATATTCAATTTAAAAAATGGAAAAACAAGACAAAACTAAATTAGCTTTGCAAAGTGAAACATTCTAAAGACTATTTGCTCTCTCATGCTGTTTCTTACCCTATGCCCACCACACACTGAAACGCTTAAATAACAAAGAGAATTTTATTTATGGTTTTTCAAGTATGGTTATCCAAAATCATGACATTTGAAACTAGGAAATATAAAGTCAGTTTAAATGAGCATCAGAAAGGTCCCTCAGGGCCAGAGAGATAGTACAGCAGGTAAGGTGCTTCCATCTGACTGACCCAGGTTCTAGCCCAAGACCCACCAGGAGTCATCCTGGAGCACAGAGCCAGGAGTAAGCCCTGAGCAGTACTGAGTGTGGCCCCAAAACAAAACAAATTTCCTCATACTTAGAACCTTTAGCACTCTTTTCCCATAAACACAAAAAGTAATTGTCTTTTCAAATGTCAGGTACGCTGAATAATTACTATGGATGATTCCTCCTTTTGTCTGTTCACTGGTGGTTTCTTTCCTCCTCTTCTATCAGCTTATTTTCCATTCATTCTTCACTTCCACAACAATAATTTCCAGCTCATCTTGATGTCTTCCAAAGAGAATGTGTAGAGAATGTGCGAGGATTCCAATGGGAACCCAAAATCTTTCAAGCTGTTCTCTTTTCTTTCTTTCTTTCTTTCTTTCTTTCTTTCTTTCTTTCTTTCTTTCTTTCTTTCTTTCTTTCTTTCTTTCTTTCTTTCTTTCTTTCTTTCTTTCTTCTTTCTCTTTCTTTCTTTTTTCTTTCTTTTTCAATCTTTCTTTCTGTAGTGGGGGGTTGTCTGCACAGGTGGAGTCCAACCTGGAGTAACACGGGAACAGAACTTTCTGGGTAAGTGTATCTAAAGGCCAACTCCCCTCAAAAGTGGTGGAACCCAGCAGTCCCAAATTTCCAGAAATGCTACATCATGTTCTTCCCAGAACTGCTACATCATGCTAACTGGCTCAACTGGACTTCTAGTGGTTTGAATAAAATTGAGAAGGTCTAATACTGTGCTGCCAAAAAGGTTTGTCCCTCTACATTTTTGTATTAAAAAGTCCAAAAGGAAGGGGGGGGAGCCAGAACAATAGTACATCAGGCAGGACTTTGCCTTACAAGTGGCAGACCCAAGTTCCATCCCTGGCATCCCATATGGTCCTCAGAGTACTACCAGTTGTTATTCCTGAATGCAAAGCCAGGAGTAGCCTCTGAGCATCTCAAGGTGTAGCCCCAAACCAAACAAAAAAAAAAGTTTGAGAAGAGGGCTAAGGATAGGGAGATAGCTCAAAGGCTAGAGCAAGTGCTTTGCATGCAGGAAGCGGGATTTGATTCCCTGGCACCATATATGGAACCCGGGGGCACCACTAGGAGTGGTTCCTGGGCATCCCTGGTTGTGGCCCAAAACAAAATGAAAGTTTAAGAGGAGTGTGAGTCCCCAAATTGGATTTCCTCTCCCAACACACACACACACACACACACACACACACACACACACACACACACACACACACACACGCACGCACGCACACGCACGATCTTGTTAACGAAGGTGAATGACTGGGTGATGGGGGTATAAGCTAGACTTTGAAATTCCGTGAATGTATCACTGGTCTTCCCTCCTGCTCCCTGCTGTGCATTAAAGCAATAGCTACCTGCATCCGTGTGGTCCGTGACGTCTGTTATCTGGGTCTTCGTGCTTCTTTAAATCTCAAGAAACAGTTTTGGGGTGGCTGTGGGGGGGTAGTGGGAGGTCTGAAGGTACCCATGCGTTCCGGAACCTGCGAATTGTGAGAGGTAGCCGAGGATGCACGCCGTGCTCAGTGGGCCGGGCTGGAAACCGCTTGGCTTTTTTGCCCTTGGCCTTGAGCAAGGAGCTCAGGATCTTAGCGGAGAGAGCAAGACCCGGCGGCGGCCGCGGGAGGCTGAGGCTGCAGCTCCCGCCCCACATGACATCACCCGCGAGCTCGGACCGCTGCTGGGGGGGACGAGGTTCCTCCAGGGACTTGGCCGCGCACCGAGGAATGGGGACCACGTAACAACGAGGATGGGGTGGGGGTAGAGAATGGGGTGTGTGCTGGGGAAAGAGGGGGGCAGGAAGAGAGCAAGCAGGACCCGGCTCCCTCCCTCCCTCCCCGTGCTCCCGGGTGTGTGCGCGCTCGTGCGCGCGCGCGCGCGCGCGGTGCCTCCGCGCCACATCCTTAAGCAGCCGCACCCCAAATCCCGTGCGGGCACTGCGCCCCCACCCCGGCTCCCCGCGCCGCTCGCAATTTCCAGTCGGACCCAAAGTGCTCTCCCCACGGGCCAGGCGGGCCGCCCCCGGAGTGGCCGCGGAGGGCAGGGACTGGGCGTGCGGGGTGGCGGGGGGTGGGGTGGGGGGGGTGGACGGGGAGGGACAGAAGCAGCGAGAGCCGCGCCTCGGGGGAAGCGGGGCGTCCTGGAGGCGGTCGCCGCGGCGCCCCCGCCCGGCCCTGGCCAGCGCCGCCGCCCCCGCCTGGCGACAGCAGCCCGAGGGGGGGAGGCAGAAGCGCCTCGTCCCCGCCCCGCGCCGAGGCGGCGGCGCCGGGGGAGGACGGCGCCTCACCTTGCCCCCGATGAGGGGCGGATCATGCCATGGCAGCACCGGCGAGCGACAGCGGCAGCGGCGGGGGCGGCGAGAGGAGCCCCGGCAGCAGCCCCGGGAGCGCCACGGTCAGCGGGGGCGCGGCGGCGGCGGCGGCGGGGACCCGGGCCGACGGGGCCGGGGGCGGCCGGAGCGCCGCGGTGGCCGTGGCCGTGCTCCCGCCGCTGGACGACTACGAGTGTAAAATCTGCTACAACTACTTCGACGGCGACCGGCGCGCGCCCAAGCTGCTGGCGTGCCTGCACACCTTCTGCCAGGAGTGCCTGAGTCAGCTGCAGCTCCGCGCCGCCGCCGCCGCCGCCGGCAACGCCAGCACCTCCAGCACCGCCAGCAACGCGTCGGAGCGCCCGCTGCGCCCCGCGCCCTGGCACGGGCCGCCCGGAGCCATCGCGTGCCCCGTGTGCCGCCACCGCACGCCGCTGCCCGACAGCCGCGTGCAGGGGCTGCCCAACAACACCAAGCTCGCCGAGGCCTTCCCGCTCGCCTTGCGCGCCGCGCACGACCCGCTGCCCCAGGACCGCCTCCCGCCTCTGCCCGCGCGCCGCCCCGCGTCCGCGCCCGCGCCCGGCGCCGTCGGCGCCCCGCCACCCGCCGCCGCCGCCGCCGCCCCGCCGCCCGCCGCCACCGACGGCGGCCCCCGCGGGCCCCGCGCCCGGCCCGGCTGGCGCGCCCCGGGCGCCTACGAGAGCTGCCAGAACTGCAAGCGCGCCGCGCTCACCGCCGGCTGCGTGTGCGTGGTCTTCTCCTTCTTGTCCATGGTGGTGCTGCTCTTCACCGGCCTCATCTTCGTCAACCACTACGGCGGTGGCGGCGGCGGCGGTGGCGGCGGGGGTGCCGGGGCTGGCGGCGGGGGGTCCCCCGGAGGCGGGGCGACCCCGGGTGGCGCGTCGTCGGCGCCTTCGCCGGTCGGGCCCATCTGCTTGTCGGTGGCCAGCATCCTGGCGCTCTTCTCGGTCGTGGTCACTTGGGTCATCTGCTGGCTCAAGTACCGGCCCGAGGGCGCGGCCGCGGGCTCGGCGGGAGGAGGCGCGGGCGGCGGCTTGAGGGCGCGCGCGGCGGCGGGCGGCGCGCGGAGAAGCGACACGTAGCCGGACCCCCGCCTGCCCGGCCAGCCCGGGGAGGTCCTAGACAAGAAGGCCTTGGGCAGCCCCCATCCCCGCCCTCGAGCTTGCCCATCGGCTCCCTGCGGCCCCCAGACGCGCACCTCTCCGCACCCCGCCACTGCGGGGGCCCTGGGTTTGCGCCTAGTCTCTCCGCGCCCCGCCTCCTTCCTGCGCGCGGGGACCTCGGGGACTCCCAGGAGGCGGGGATGCTGGGCTCGGTCCCACGGCTCGGGACCGTCCAAGGTCACTCCCTGCTTTCCGCACCTCCCTCATCCTAGCCCGGGTGCGCAGCCGTCCCTCCTAGAGGCCGAGGATTTGCGGAGAGGGGGGCTGAAGAATGGGTCTCCGAGGCCTCCCGAAAGCCGGTCTTCTGTCCGCTGGAGACTCTCTAGGGGCTTTTAGGGGATCGGTGTGTGCGCGCGCGCATCTGCAGCCGCGGTGAAACAACTTCAGTGGTCCAGAGTGGCAATGAATGCGATGTTAGTGGGAGCCAAGCTTGCGGCTCCCCGTCGTTCCCGAACACGGCAGGAGGGCTCAGCGCCTGGACCCTCTCCCCACTCCACCCCTTCTCCGGAGGAAGGGGGGCGTCACCCGTGCCAGCTGCCCGTCTCGGTGCGCTATGGGGCAGGTGGCTGGCGCGTGTCAAGAGTTCAGACAGCGGCCAGCGCGACTGAGCAGAGCCCCCGGGTCCATCCTGCTTCCTGTGTGACTCGCCAGAGACCTGGGTGCCCAATATTTGGAAGCCGATGGGAGTTTTATCCACTTTGTTAGTGCCAGGAGGTCATTCTTCTCCTGCAACTGGACTCAGGGAGCATAGAGGGCCGGTTTCCCTTCTCTTCTCAAAACTGACTTACTGTTGCCCCCACCTGGAAGCTATTGAAAGCTATTCGCGCAGAATATTAAACTGTAGGCTTCCCCAGCCTTTGGTCTTAATTTCATTTTTGAAAATAATTTATTCTAGAGTGTATTCATCTGGAAATGTGGTGCAATACAATTGCCAGGAGAGCTGTTTGATAAGTAGTATTTCTCCCACACCTCCAGACCAAATGTATTCTGAAATTATGGGCTGAAAACAAAGGCGTGTGACTAATTGGTTCAAGATTCTGTACTGTGAAACAACGGACTTTCAGTTACAAATTAAAAGTAGGGGCCAAAGATGAAATTGACAGGTCTTAAGCTGACAAAGATTTCTTCTACAAATACATACTATGATGGATAGATGTAGTATATAAATGAGGAAGCCATTTTGAGTTCAACAGTCAGTATTGGAAATCACTGAAATATCCACATCTGGTTACATTAGATGTAAAATGCACATCAATCTGATTTTGTAACTGAAAAGATAAATTGTGATTATCTGTTGCAGATGGATTCGATGCCTTTTTAATGAAAAACCAACTATACCAAATGCATTTTATATAAAAAACATTCTTTATTCCATTTTTTTTTTGAAATTTGGAATAGACAACGTTTTCATGCCTAAAAGTCACAGAAGCTACTGAGGGTATGCTGTTATTCCTCGTGTATTTATGCAAGCTGTCTGCATGAGATCCTGACACTCTATTAACTAGAATGAAGCATTTGTATCTATCACAGTGAAGAAGTAATTGATCGGTCCTTGATAAGTAGTATGGCTGCAATTTGGAAATTGCTCAAAATGATGTGTTTTATGTCAGCATTGTCTTAATAAACAACAAGAAGCATTTCTAGAAACAGCTATTTTCATGAAATTTTTATTTCCTGGGGAAATTAAGCTATTGTGTGGGAGTTCTCTTCCTGAAATAGGCACTTCTATCTAAAGATAAAGCTTACTTACATTTTGAATGGGACTGAGAGTCATTCATAGGATTGCATTTACAGGTTATCATCATTGGTTTATTTCTAGGACTTCCTGAAGGCCCAGATCTATTGTTTTCTGGGAGTTTGTTTAATGGGTTGGTTTGGTGGGTCATATCCAGAGGGGCTCAGAGGTTGCTCCCAGTTCTCTTCTCATCCCTGGGGGATGATGGGGGGGACCACGGGTGCCAGGTATTGAACCAGCTTTTCCTGCAGGCAAAGTAAGTGCCTAGTCCATTGAGTTATATCTCCATCCTGTTGAATTCTGGAGGGAGCAGGTAACCAACCCAGAATATCCACTAAATCTAAACTATTTTCAGTCTTTATTCTCAACTTCTCCCAAAGCTTTGCAGGTTCCTAAAGCTATTAATCATATTGCATATTGCTATTAAGTATATTGCAGAGGTTGCCTTTATTTTTCCCACCAAGAAGGAACTTGTATTTCTTTACATTAATTTGTATCTTTTACTCTTTATTTAACTCTAGTGCTGAGATTTTTGTAGGCATTCAGCATTGTTTGACCAAGTTTGTTCACACATGTATATATATGTATGTGTGTAGCTGTGTATATCTATGTGTGTATATATACATATATGTAACAACTTGGCTTTGTAGATATAACCATGTGTACATATGTGCATACACATACGTTTGTTATTTCACTCCCTTAAATCGACAACCCAGAAGCCTGTCTAAAGTTACTATGGGACCCACTCGCTTCTTACAGAGTGTATTTATGATCTGCAGAGGAAAATACACCAATGGCACAAACTAAATTTCACACAAATGAGAAAGATGTCTTTGAATTGTCCTATTTCCCAGACAAATCACATTTTGCTTCTTTTGTGGAGTGCATATGTAAATTTACCCTAATGAGCAATTTGAGTTTGAATATTTTTTAACTTAAAAAAATACAATTAGTAGCTCAGTACCTAAATGTGGAGAGGTTTTTATTTCTTTTCTTCAATGACTTTGTTTTTATTGCTAATTCTGACTTCCTTACCAGAAACTGAGTGACAGGATATGTGATGGAAAACATTTGTCCAGATTTCTAGTGACTTTATGCATTCAGGTGTCTTCCTCCATGTCCTGAAGATGTGATGCAGTCATTCCTAGCTGAGAGGAAACCCTAGCATGCTAGCATCTAGATAAAGCAGAGTTTTAGGACCTTATTGATCACATGATAATGAGTGGTTTGGAGGACAGTGAAGCATTTTCTTCCTTCCATGGATAGTTTTGTCTTCTGGAAGGTGTTCAGTTCAAAGCCAAATCTGTCTCCAGTAGCTGAGAATGAACTAATAGTGAAATCATTGCAGACAAGAGGATCTGGTTCTCACACGTACTCAAGCTTGCAGTGCCAATCCTTTGCCCAGTTCTGGGGCTCCAGGGTCATCATCAGTGCCAGTCTAGAGTATAATTTTCAAGGGCAAGACAGCCCTTCAGAAGGTGATGGATTTGATACATCCATCTCTGAATGCAATATGATTTGGCAAGCAGTGTCCACATGCAGAAAATACATTGCTTTGAGGTCTGGAACATCTGTATCCAAGAATAGTGAGTCTGAAGACTGCCTCTCTCCTTTCTTGGAAAAAAAGTCTTCCAAATCTTTGCAATTTTTTTCACTTCTTTGAGCCCTGGCTCCTCATTTATATAGACAGAAGAGAAGATATCAGTCTGCAGACCTTAGAAGATTTATGTGAGGATTTGTACACAGATCAAGGGGAAGATGATTGGATATTTGTTTTAATGCCATATGTGAATCAATGACCTTGTCTCCAGTTCTCCAAAGGTCTAAAAAGCACCTCCCCAGAAAAGAAGTCTGTCCTGACTATTGTATTTCAAGTGATTGTTGAAATTGAATTTCCCCCTCATACTTTTTTATCCTCTGCAGTGGCCTTAGTTATTATGTTCTCCTTCTCGATCTCCAATGAAGCCAGAAACTTCATCCCCAAACCCTAACCAATTTTTTGACGTTGTGAGTGGTCAATAAGTTAATCGGGGTAATTGGGTGGGACACTTGGGATTGAACAAGAAGTAACTTGTTTCTCCACCTTTACAGTACGGAACAAACATTTCTGAAACCCTAGGGGACTTAAACAGTTGCCTTTCCTGCTTGACTTTTAAAGAACTTTTAAAAGATTAAGAAAATGGACTGAAAAGCACGGTTGAGTTTTGAGAAAAATCAGTTCCCGTCACACAGAAACTCTCACTGCCTTCTATTTAGTGACAAAGACGACTGGAGAGAGACTGGAGGGAGGCCTGTGTGCTCCATTTCCTGTCATTTTCTGCATTGTGAGATTTCAAGGCCTGACTTCTCTTGGCTCCCAGCCTTCATGAATATGCTTGCACCACCCCCCAAAGCTAGCATCATCTGCTCAGTTGGGACAAGCTTACACTACAGTGAAATCTCCCACCAAGCTCTGTTGAACTTCTCACTGATGGTCAGTTCCCCTCTTCTCAATTCTTCAGCCTTCACCACTTTAAGTCTAGTAACCTTCAGTGCCTTGTGAACATTGTAATCTTAACAACTGAGAAATTCCTCCAGATTCTCCTATCTTCAAATTCTTTATCATTTATTTCACATGAGCCAGTATTTGTGTTTTCACTTTCAGCTCTGATAGAGAGGTGGTCAAATGCAAGTCTTGGAGAAAATAATTGTATCCCTACTAAATGTATATTTATGATTCCTCCTTTCTATAAGTTTTTATTGCCTTAGGTTAGAGTTTTCCTGTGAAGAATATATGTTTGCTACAGCTTTTCTAGATCAGTGTTAGAAATGACTGCAGTCAGACCTTAGTTAACCCAAAGTTATGTGCATGGATAAAGAGTGGAGAGAGATTTTATCATCTTTTGCTTGATGTCTTTTGATTGCCCATATGAGAAAAGCTTTGTAATATAAACCACCAGCCTTGTTTCTATTCCTCGGCCAATCTTAAGGCTTCAGCTCGCCAGTGCAAAACTAAAACATTCAGAGAGAAGCAAGCCTGTTTCTGCAATAAGTTCGCAATCATTTCTGATTATAAAATGCATTCAGGGAAGAGTTCTCAATGTCCAATTTCCAAGAATATTCCTAGGAGCTCAAGAAGAATGTGCACACTTCCTTTAGAAAAAAAAGTTGTCTTTGCATGTAAAATTGGATTATCTTTGGTTTAGAAATACCGCATCTCTATGGGGGTGGAAATGGGGAATGTTGAAGTGGAAAGAAAGAGGGGAGAGAGGTCTGCAAAAGAAAAAGTCTTCTACCTCTAATTTTACAAAAACACAAAATTAATGAAAGAGAACATTATTCATTGCAAGAATAACATGCTTTTATTTTGACAGCAAACATTTCAGGAATCAGGGTAATCCATGGGAGGCTCAGCTCTTACTATCAGGTCAATAACAATGAGGGCTCACAAATATTCTTATCTGGATGACATACCTACTGTGTGTACATTAGAAAATATTTTGTGGGGTTGTGAGTAGGTGTACTTGCATGTACTTGCATGTGGTTGACCCAGGTTTGATCTCTGGCAGTGCGTATGCTCAGTGCACCACCAGAAGTGATCCTGAGAGCAAAGACTCAGAAATAAGGTCTGCACCTTGAAGAGTAAAGAAACATTGGTTCCTAGTTTGGGGAGAAGATTTATTAACTTGGAAAAATATTTGGTGTCTACCTCCAAGTGAGAGGGAGACAGTTATCATCTGGGGAAAAATACTTAGTAATCAAGCCTTGAAAGACAAAGACCATTTCTTGTTAAATTTCCATGCAACAAGCTTATTCTCTGATGAGAACCTTAGCAAAATGTCCCCAAACCTGGTCATGGGCTAGAATCTCGTGAACCATGTTGGGATTTTTTTTTGTCTTTTTAAATGAGAAAGCACCATTCTTGCCCAGGGAATGATGCATTTCAATGGGTCGAGGAGAAGGAATTGGCTTAGTTGGAGAGGAGAATCCTTTGTCAAAGCATATCAGGAGATTCTATTCTGTAGCTCCACCTGACACTCATTCCATTTTTATTCAATCTTGTTTTTATTCTTTATTAAAATGCAAAGTAACTTTTTCTTCTTTCACCTTTTCACTTCTTCCACTTTTTCTTCTTTCACTTTTCGTTATATTTTGGGGTCCCACTAGTGGTGCTTGGGTGGGGTTTGACAGTGTTACTCCCTTTATCAACTCAGGGAATCCGGGACCTTGCTGACTAAAATCAAAACTGGGGCTCCTGCATGCAGAGTGTCTGCTCTGGCCCTTTGAGCTTTCTCCCCGCCCTAAATCTCATGCTAAGAATGAACTTTATTAATAAAGGGCTGGAATATCTGCCTCACATACTAAGCCCCCTCCCTTGGATTTCTAGAACTACTACAAGGAGTTGCTCTATCTCAGATCTAGCCCCCCCACCCCCCAAATCAAAGTGTGGCCCCAGACTCAAAATATAAAGGCAGGTAGATTTTCTAGAAATTGGGAGAGGTGGAACAATGTTTGGATTGGGAATAGCTATAATTTCGGTTGTTTTAAGGAAAGTCAATCATTACTGTGATCACATTGTCTCTCACTTGCTCTCTAGTTCTCTCTCTCTCTCTCACTTGCTCGCATGTGCGCTCTCTCTCTCTCTTTCTCTCTGTCTCTCCCTCCCTCCCTCTCTCCCTACCTCCCCACTGCATACACACCATTGACTTTGCAAATCCAAGAAAGTTAATGCAAAGGACACGGGTAAAGGAACTGGTGTTGGAACACTAGGACACTCATTATACGTCTGCGACTCAATCGTGAATAACTTGGTAACTTCATAATTCACCGTGTTTTATTTTTTTTAATGAAAGAAAGTTAGTTAATGCAGGTGTGGTGCTCACTGCTCTCCCCAACCTCTTCACATAAAACAACAGGTGATTGTAATCCCTGACACTGCTGGGGTCTGAGGGTGGATTCCGTAGATAATTCCCTTGGGCTGCAGCTGTCCCGAGGTGGGTGCAAGATCTGGGCGCCAGAGTCTTGACGAATGCTCCGTGTCTCCGCGGTAAAACACACTCCATGAGAACTGGGTTCGATGACCAGCGCTGCCAAATAATCAACTATCCTCTTGAGTCTCCAGGTCCTTCGGGCATTCAAATTAACGACACCTCATCCCGTCCGCCCCCCACATACCTTGGACAACGGATTTGCATGAGACCCAGAGACCTCGGGGACGGGAAATTGAAGGATTTATTCATTTTTCTAGCTAATCTGGACTCTCAGTGGCCAAATGCAGCCGCGCGAGGACCGTCCGTGCGCCAAGGACCGTGGGGAGGTGGGGGCCGCGGGATGGAAGCTGCCGTCCTGGGGCTGACCTGTACCCCGCATCCCCAACGCGACCCAGGCAAGAGACAATCGAGAATCCAGGTCGGATAGACGCTGATCCTGGTCAGCTCGAGTTGGACCGACAACTCGCCCTGGTCCTGTCGCAGCCCGACTCCCGCCCGGTGACGCTTGGGAGCGGGACGCGCGGGTCCCGGGAACCGAACGTGGATGCGACCCTCTGAGAACGATCTCCAGGCCCCAGGCCCGTCCCCGCTCGCCTCGTCTGCTTATTCGGTGACTGGAAACTTTTCGAGTCTACCGGCCTGGGGACACCCTCGCCTGGTCCCCAGGGTGTGAAGAGTTATTAAATCTGGAGCCGTACTATGCGTTTCCCGTCCTGGGATGCTTCTGCCCCCGGCCCCCGGGTTAGGCATTTGCATCTACTCTTTTCGTTCGTTTCTTTTTGTTTTGGGGCCATACCCGGTTGTGCTCAGGGCTTATTCCCAGTTCTGGGCTCAGGGTTCACTCCCAGCGGGGTTCCGGGACTCTATGCGGTGCTGGGAATCGAACTCGGGGCCACCGCGTGCAAGGCAAGCGCCCCACCCACTGTACTGTTGCTCTCGCCTATGCATCTGCTCTTTAAAATAGCAGACAGGGAGCTGGAGAGATAGCACAGCGGGTAGGACATTTGCCTTGCACGCGGCCGACCCGGGTTCAAATCCCAGCATCCCATATGGTCCCCTGAGCACAGCCAGGGTAATTCCTGAGTGCAGAGCCAGGAGTAACCCCTGTGCATCGCTGGGTGTGACCCAAAAAGCAAAAATAAAATAAAATAAAATAGCAGACAGCCTGGGGAGGGAGTTCAGGCGTTCTGTGCACACTTCGCTTGTCTTAGGCCCTGGATTGGAGCTCTGATACCCCACTGAGACCCCCAAGGCAGACAGACCCCAAATATCAGCCACCTGAGTGGGAGCTGGTAGGGTTAGATCAGTCCATCTTTTCTCTTGCACTGTCCGAGTTCTGTAGGGACTCCGAATATAGACACTCCTGGAAACCCCACATTCACTGCCCCCCTGGGTTTCCCACTCCCCACCCCACCCCCAAAGCTGTCCAAGATGCAAAACTCGTCCTGACAAACCTTCTTGTGGGCTGAAGGGTCCAAGTGATACAGACAGGAAGGGATGTGAAAATACATTTTTAGTTTGGGGTTTCTGTTTGTGCGTTATTCTGAGGTCCCTTGCGTGGGGGTAAGGGGGTAGTTTGCCCCCAGACTTTTTGCCTGGTTTGCCAGGACGAGGATCGTCTGGCTGTGGAGAAGATGGTGAGGATGTGGCTAAAGGTCTCCTGGAGGACATGGAGAAGGTCTATGACTGTCACACCTTTCAAATAAAGAGCCATGTGGACTAACTGGGATTCTTCCGTGAATACTCACTGGCGCTCTTACTATCCTACTGTGCCCCCCCCCTCCAGCGCCAGATGGGGGATGCTAACTGATCCTGTCAGGAAGGGAATAAAGGCTAATAAATGCTCCCCTCCCAGAGACCCAGAAAAGGAGCGAGTGTGGAAAAAAATAGTAATAAACAAACATTTTATTTATTTATTTATTTATTTATTTGCTTGCTTTTTGGGTCACATTCAGCGATGCACAGGGTTACTCCTGACTCATGCACTCAGGAATTACTCCTGGCGATGCTCAGGGGACCATATGGGATGCTGGGAATTGAATTGTTTGCCCCACAAGCGAACATTTTAGAGTAGGAAAATATCATTGGATGTATTTTGAAGTGAGTAAAAATTTCAAATTATTTTCAATCAAGATAAAGTTGATGAGTGCCTCCCAGAGGCACAAGAAGTAACTTTTGTTGAAATTTAATTTCAACCAGAAAGAGGCAGAGCACATTTAAGTTGTTCCCAGCTACTCCAGATGTGATCAGAGCGGTAGAAATTTAGACTCAAGTGGTTGTAGAGGCAGAGCATTTGCCCCGCCAACCAGGTTCAATTCCCAACATCCTTATGGTTCCCAGAGCAGTGCCAGAAGCAATCCCTGAGTGCGAAGTTCAGAGTTATCCCTGAGTATTGGCATGTGTGGCCAAAAACCAAAAACAAAACAAAAATAAAACAAACAACAAAAGAATACTGGGTTGGTAGAAACTTGGCTATCCTAACAGGACTGGCTCCACCACATTCGTTGTCCTGGGTTTGAATTCTAGCCTCACCACTTCCCAGCTGTATGACAGAACACAATTTAATAAATTTCTCCGTGCCCCTTTTCTATATTATAATTATGTTTAACCTAGCTGCTTTTAAGTAAATGGCCCTGTAAAGTGCTGAGAATAATGCCCATAACTAGAAATGCTCAACAAACGAAGGATATCCCTACTAACTAAAATGTATTAATATGCAATGTGATTTTAAACGTCATAACAGCAATACAATATTGTAACCATATAGAAACCAAGGTCAGGCTCATAAAATGATGTAATAGTGTACAACCAATAGTGCCCTGTAGTGATAATGTATCAGTACTGTTAGGTACTGTTGTGCCACATAAACACTGCCCCAGTTGTCCCAGGATATTTCGGTTTATGGAGAGCCCCGGGCAAGGGATGTGACTCAATAGTAAAGCACATGACACTCGTGTGTAAGGCCCAGTTAATCTCTCAGCACCACAAAAATAAAAACCTACAGTAACAACAAAGGGAGTTCAAGGAGCACTTTCTGCTTGCTTAGCTGCCCACCTCAGTAGCTCTGTGCTCAGAGAAGTCTCCTGGGAGGGAGGCTAGGACAAGTAGTGGGACAGCTATTTTGCATCCAGAGTTGGAGGACATCATCTTCCTGAACTAAGCCACCCCTGCCTCTGAAGTACCTCCCTCACCAGTACTTTTAAAAAGGTTTATTTCCAATATGATTTACTCACACCCACCATATTCCCATCATCCTGCACTTCTCTCACATCCTGGCAAGTCCAACCCCTATTTTACTTTCTTTTAAAACATAAATAAAATTGAAAATCGTGAGAGCCAGAGCAGCCCAAATATATTCATCTCGAGTCAATTCTAAGAAAGGGCATACAATGTGCTCAGCACACAGTAGGTTTGCCACTATATTATTTTCTTTCCTAATGCCCTTTTCTTCCTTTCAACTCCCATGTCCTGTTTCCTACCATATACAAGTATCTCCCCTGTTCTCATGTGTTCTGAAATGGTGAAAGAAAGTTTTAGATCACTTCCCCATGCAATGTGTCCTTTGCGTCAGAACCAGCTGTTCATTGTTGTCTTCTATAAATTCATTGGTTGAAATCAATGAAGAATCATTTTTAAAAATCAGAAGCAGTATATTGTTTCTTTAATCTCCCTTTCCTTTCCCTCACACACTCTCTCTCTTCCTTTCCTTTTTACTTTTGGACCAATCTCTCCAAGAGTTTTCATTTGGAGGATTTTTCTTTTTCTCTCTCCATACCCTTCCAAACTCGAGATACTTTCTGACTCTTTTGAGCTCAGAAGCATCTTCTTTGATGTCTCCCTCCCAGGGGACCAGCCACTCTGCTCCTGACTGCCTCAGGGGCTGCTCCGGCCAGCCTAGCTCATCCTCTCCCGGCTCCCAAAGAAAACAACAGTTTGTGCCTCTTGAAATCGAGGCTTTTCCTAGGGCTGTAATAGTGGCGTGTAAGCTCCTCCACCCCATGCCACTTAGGAATGTGATCTTATTCGGAGCGACCTGAAAGGATCGTGTTTATTAAGGGCTGATTCTTGAGACCTGCTGAGACAAGGCAGTTGGGCTTTCTAAGAAGATCATTTGCGTGCTTCAAAGACAGAAAATCGGAGGTGGCGACCCCCTGTCCTTCCCTGTCCTTCCCTCTCCTCTGGGCTCTTTCCCTGCTGCTTAGCTCCTGAGTTTCTTTTTTTTTTTCTCGCCTGCTAATGGCCCCAACATCTAGAAAAATTGCTTTACCCAGAGTTTGTGATAAGAACTGCTGCTTTGACTGAACTGTATTTTCTGCATGTGTCTTGAGCTCTCAGCTATTGGCCCACAGAGGGGCCTGAGGGGCTCACCTCGCACTTTCTCTTCTGCCTCCTTTGGTAGATACCTGGGTCTCAACCCCCCACCCCCACCCCAGGGAAAAGGATCTCCAAAGACTTCCTCCTGATCGGTTGGGAGAGATAGTATAGTAGACAAAGGGCTGGCCTTGCGTGTAGCCAACCTCATTTCAGTCCCCAATGACACATATCCCTGAGGAGCACCAGGGATGACCCCTGAGTGAAGAGAACTAGCCCTGAGCAGCATTGAGTGTGGTCAAACCAAACTAAACAAACACACCTCATCCTACAATACTTTGTGAAGCTAGGTGTAGCTGTTCTCTCCGGATGATTTTCCTGCCA
Organism: Sorex araneus; assembly: GCF_027595985.1. Lineage (NCBI taxonomy): Eukaryota > Metazoa > Chordata > Mammalia > Eulipotyphla > Soricidae > Sorex > Sorex araneus. The sequence continues at coordinate 255,731,241 of NC_073313.1, read as the reverse complement.
TGGCTCACGCCCTATTTAGCAGCTGCAGAATGAAGAGGGGGTCTTTAGAATCTTGGAGAAGTCCCCCCCTAGCACCTTTCCTTCCAGGTAACCACAAGTGCCCAGAGTCACTCAGGAAAGGCTGGGACCTCCTGAGTGCAAAGCATAAGCTCTAGCCTTTTCAGCCATCTCTTTACCCAGATTTGTTTTAAGTTTTTTTTAACCCACTTATTCTTGGGGGGGAGTGGAGGAGGAAACCCAGCTGGGCTTATTCCTGACTCTGTGTTCAGGGAGTACTCCTGAGAGAGAGAGGGTATGTGGAAATTCTGGGTCTGCTTCCTGTAAGGCACGTGCCTTCCCCACTCAGGACAACCCAGCTCTGATATTCTTGTGGTGATCTGAGGAATCAGAGAAGGACTCGGATGCAGTTTCCATCACTAGCGTAACCCCCAACACTTGCAAAATCATGGGCAGAGGCTCACTCAGTATTGTGGAATGAAGGCACACACCCAACACCCCCAGAAGCGCCAGCACAGGGTGACATCTGGCTGCAGCTGGGAGACAGCGCTAGCCATCCACTTCTTCACCCCGCCCCAAACCCTGAAGGAGAAAAGGGCGCCCCAAACCTTGAAGGAGAAAAGGGCGGTGAATAAAATAGTCACACACACCAGGTAGCAGGTGCTTGAGGGTCTGGAGGTGGCCCCTGAGCTCCTGAGAACTTTCCGAAGGAAAATAAGTGACCTGAATGGGAGGGATCGGCTAGGTAGGGATGTGATAAACGCCCCCATGAAGGAAATTAAGGGGAAGAGGGCAGATCCTCCAGGAAGTGCGCAAGCCCAGTGGTTTTGAGTCTGACACTGACATCTCTTGATCCGGGTCAGGCGCGATGGGTCGGTCCTCAAGGCACCAGTGCTCCCTGGAAGCTCCAGGCACCAGGTTGGGAGACAGTTTCTGCTTCAGATTCCCCATGACCGAGGAGCGAGGGGTGCTGGGCTCGCAGGGCTGAGGGTGCCAACTGCGGACAGCTGGCTGGCCCCCGGGGAAGTTGCAGAGCCCCGGAAGGGTTCAGAAAGGCCAGAAAAGGCTTGCACAAGCTCTCCTCTTTTATGCTATGGGAACCATTATCTGTTAAGTTTGCACCCCTTACGCCTTCCCCGGAAATTTAGTTTACCTGCAGAGTTTCCTCCTTTGGGGGTGGAGAGTGGGAGAGGTAGGACAGTGGGTAAGGCACCGCTGGGTGTGGCCAAAAAGAAATAAACTAACTTGAGTTTTCAATAAAGTTCTCCGTAGGGAACTCTAATGCAAGGATCTCTGCACTGGGGGCCAGAGCAGAGCGACTCAGTACCCCATAGGGTGGGGTTTCCTGAGGCTGCCAGGAGTGATTCCTGAGCACAGAGCCAGGATCTTTGAGCATCGCGGGGAGGGGGGTGGCTCAAAAAATAAAAAAGAATCTCAGCAGGCTGAGTGATAGTACAGCTTTTGCCTTACACGAAACCAACCTGGGACTAGATCTCCAGCATCCTTTATGGTCCCCAGAGCACCACCAGGAGGAATTCTTGAGCCAGGAGTAACCCTTGAGTATTGCAGATTAAACCCCAAAACAGAAGGAAGAAGAGGTGGATGAAGAAGAGGAGGAGGAGAGAGAGGATGAAGGAGGAGGAGGAGGTGAAGGAGGAGGAGGAGGAGGAAGAAAGAAAGAAAGAAAGAAAGAAAGAAAGAAAGAAAGAAAGAAAGAAAGAAAGAAAGAAAGAAAGAAAGAAGGAAAGAAAGAAAGGGTAAGAAAGAAAGAAAGAAAGAAAGAAAGAAAGAAAGAAAGAAAGAAAGAAAGAAAGAAAGAAAGAAAGAAAGAAAGAAAGAAAAGATAAGGAAGAGGAGCCAGAGTGATAGGACAGCGGTTAAGGCGTTTGCCTCGCAATGCGGCTGATCCGGGTTCCGTCCCTGGCACCCCATATGGCCCCAGAGCCCAGGCGGGAGTGATGTGTGATGAGGTTGAGATCTGAGGTCGGGTAAACCATACATATGGAATTTGATCATATGGAATTTGAATTTGATCTTAAAGGTGGGAGCTATGAATAACTTTGTAAATTACAGTACCTCAATAAAAAATATTTTAAAAAAAGATAAGGAAGAAAAGATAAGGAAGAAAGAAGAAGAAGAAGAAAGGATAAGGAAGAAAGAAGAAAAGAAGAATCTCCAGGATCAGTCCCGGGAAGAATCTAACCGCGGGGTGCGAGGACCCCTTCAAGCGGGCTCTCCCACACACGCCCTAGACGATTCGAACTTTCCTATGCTAAGCAGCAGGCCCGCCCCGCCTGTCCAGACTCGGTCCATTTTGCACCCTCAGATGAAGTCTCATTGGGATTGGCAGAAGTGATTTTTTGTGGGGGGGAGGGGGGGAATCCGGCTTCTCCTCCGGGCGTCAGAAGGAAAAGGAGGTGGTGCGGGTAGTGGGCGTGTTTGGAGCGTCAGAGTGCGGGTTTCTGCGCGTGTAGAGGAGGGCGTGAGACGCGGGGGGGCAGCGCGCCCCCTGCGCTTTCGCTTCGGGCCAGGCGACCGGCGCGCGCGGGCGGCAGCGCGAGCAAGAGCGCGGCCGTTCCTAGCCGCGTCCCTCTTAACTAACCGCGAGAGGCCAGTTATTGGCATCTAGAAAATACCACGGGCGCCAGGGGCTTGCGGTGGAGGCCCCCCCCCGGACGAGTGGGCTGCCCCCGGCGGAGGCGTTCTGATGCAAGTGACACCCCCCTCCCCATTCCCAAGTGCTTCTCCCAGGGACTCCCCGGCCCCTCCAAGGCCGCTGAGACCACCGCAGCTCCAGGCGCGCTTCCCGCACCCCAGTTGGGGGAGGGGGCTTAGCACGTCCTCACCCTGCGCTCTCTTTGCTGCGCCTTCCCAAGGCTCCCTACTCCCCTTGGCACGCCCCCAGGGGAGCACCAAGAGCGGAGATCACCCAGCCTGGGCTGCGGTAGACTCCTGTCGGCGGTGTGCGGGCTGGCGGGGCGGCCCGCTGCAGACAGACCGTGGGCCTGCGGGAATGCGCGCGGTTACCCCCTGGGCCCACCCCGCAGCGACCCCTGCGCCCATAGGCCCGCCCGTGGGTCTCTGTGGGGATGTCCACGTGTCTGGAGCCAGGGGCCCGTGCCTGTCGCTGTGCGGACGTTCAGCACCCGCGTCTCCAAGTGTCCGAAGGTGCGCTTGGGCTAACCTAGAGGCTGCTCTCTCTCCCGCCTGCCTGTCCACCTGCTAACCCGGTAGGCCGAGAGCGCTTCCCCTCCATGGAGGGCTGCTACATTTAGGCGCTCTCGTTTTCATCCTAGACACACCCCCCCTGCAAAAAAAAAATGCACCTGTTAGGGGAAGCCTATGCTTCCCACCCAGCATGGGGGGGGGGGGGGCGCGGCAAGAGGTTGACCAGGCAGGCGGAAGGCCCAGTGGCCTGGAGGGCGCAAGCACTGGGGAGCGGCTTCAAAGGTTTCCGTAACGACTCTTTGGCCTTTATTTATGCCCCTATTAATACAATATCCATCATGAAGATATCGATCTTTATCCTTTAAACTGATACGCTGGGAATCAATTAGCCATGCAGATTACATTTCCTACATATCCAAATGTTAATCTTTCAGACTCTGGGCCAGTGATATATATTTTGCAGCCAGATAGTATTAGATTTCGTTTAGAAATGAAAAAAGAACAAGAAAGGAAAACAAAAAAAAGAAGAGCCCTTGGAGTTTCATTCCTCTTGGGGCTACTTGTCTTAACTCTTGGCATCATTGGGGTTCTGGGGCCCTTGGGATGCTTGGCAAGGATTTTGGGGGAAGGAGGGAGGAAGATCGTTGAGGGTGACCTGGGGGCCTCCGGAGCACTTTTGTGTAATCTGGCCCGCAGGTCAACGCCCACTCTGCAGTGCTGGTCTTGGCTCCCTCCAGCAAAAGGGCCAGCCCCTGAGAACTCCTCCAATTGATCGGCGGTTTCATTGACAGATTCCCCTTCAGGCCTCTCTAGTTTCCAAATTTCTAAATCAAACCGACTGCTGACCCCTGAAACCAAGGCTATTCAGAAGATTTCGTTTCCAGAAAGAGAAATTTTGTTTAGGAAAGGAAATGGGAGGCCAGAAAGGGACAGTGCAGAGGATAAAGTGCTCGCTTTGCAGGTGACCAACTCGTGTTTGATCGGAACCCCATCCCCCACCCAGTATCCACTCCTATACCTTATGGGATTTCCCAAGTCCCACCAGGGTTGATTTCTGAGCATGGACCAGGAGTAAACACTGAGAACTGCCGGGTGGAGAAAAAATTAATTGAGCGAGCAAGCAAGCAAGCAAGCAAGCAAGAGAGGTCTAAGAATGAATTTAATGCAGTTTATGTAGGCGTTTTCTTTGAATTTTAGGCTCCTTCCTTCCTCTCCTTTCCTTCTTATTTTCTCCCTTCTTTTCTCTCTCCTTTCTTCCTTTCTTTCTTCCTTTGCATCCTCTCTCTTTTCCTTTTTCTTTCTACTTTCTTTTTGACTCTGTTCCTCCTTCTCTGCCTGCCCCCATCCTTTGAAAAGATGATGAGGTCAAGCAAAGATATATCCCAGTATCCAGCAGAGGGTCACTCCTCCTCTAGCCTGGCACAGACAGCTCCCAGAAAGCACGGTGTCCAAGAACACATGTACTACCTCCCACCTCTGGGTCTGGTGTTCCTTGCTGGCTGGCACTTCCCAGGGTTGGGCAAATCACTCAGGGCTTCTCTATCTCCCTCTACCTGTTGTGTTTCTGCCTTGGCTAATTTTTCTGCTTACCACCTATTTTTAAATCTTGGGGGCCCTGGATTCTGGGCTCACTCAGCCTTTATGCAATCCAGAATTCTTGTCCCCATGGGGCATGACCTTAGGCTTATCTAGATATCTTGGGTTGAAACCTTTGTCTCCTAGATTTCTCTTCTTTTGCTCACCCACGTTCCATCCCTATCACTAAAATTATTCCACAAGAGAAATTATCTAGTGGCTTGTGGAATTCTGGGTGAGAAGCAGTACCAGCTTGTGGCATTGGCTCAGCAACTGAAAGCCCTAGGACTAGAGACGGCTGTTCTGTCCAAGGAAAAGGCATGTAGACCTCTCTCCCCACCCCCCCACCCTTTCCCATTCCCTTCTGACCCCCACTCCCATGTGCAGGACAGAACCCACAGTCATGTCCCTCTGTCCTGTGGCACAGGAGTTCTTAGAGTCACCACTGGCCTTGCATTTAGCTCCAGATGGCAAGGAAATACAACAACAACAACAACAACAACAACAACACACACATTCCTTTCTCCACTCCCCACCCTCATCCTCAGCCCCATGCCCCATAACATTACACACACACACACACACACACACACGCAGAGCTACTGATTTTTTCTCTTCTAAATTTTCCATTCCTCCATGGACTTTTGCCAACTTGGGCAAAACAGTTTTTTAAAAAGTTGAAGACTTCTCACTCTAATTTTTATGAGTCTACCCTCACATTATATATATATATGTATATATATCTTTTTTAAATTTTATTTATTTATTTATTTATTTATTTTGCTTTTTGGGTCACACCTGGTGATGCACAGGGGTTACTCCTGGCTTTGCACTCAGGAATTACCCCTGGCCGTGCTCAGGGGACCATATGGGATGCTGGGATTTGAACCCAGGTCGGCCCTGTGCAAGGCAAATGCCCTCCCCGCTGTGGTATCGCTCCAGCCCCTCTTTTTTAAATTTTAGAACCAAATGAATGACTCTCTGGAGACAAGTTACAGGGAGATTCTTTTTGTTTCCTCTCTTACTGTCTTTTAAGCTCTGTTTTTCCCTTTTCCCATTTCTCTTCTTGCCCTCCCTCCTTTTCTCGGCTCCTCAGCTCCTTCTTCCTTCTTTCCTCCCCGCAGACCATCTGTTCTTTATTGAGAACCCGCTCCAACTTCAGGGGCACTGAAGAGGCAGAGGCCTGAGCTGGCCCATGCCACATTGTGCTGCTGCCCCGTGCAGTCCCAAAGCCAAACTCACCTCATGCATTTTCCCATGGGGAGAAGAACAGACCTTTTGACAAATATTAGGTGGGGGGTGGGGTGGCCTCCAGATGTGACAGACCTGGCCATGTCTTTTTCTCCCAAGTCTTTACCTCTCAGGCTATCCAGCGCGGGGCACAAGACCTGTCATTTGGATTTCCATCCCGCCAACACGGGAAAACCCTGCTGATGAGTTGAAGTTTCAGGGCATTTGCTCAAACCTCAGCCAGGCCAGCATCTGGAACTGGGGGCTGGGCCCCCCCAATCTGAGCCAATCTCCAGCCATGCTTTCCAGTCGGGGCCAAAAAACAAGAAAATGGCCTGGGTGGCTGATACCGCCTCCCTCTACCACTTCCTCCCCTCCTCCTCACCTCCCCCCCACTAGGTCCAGGCATTTTTGACACAGATAATAATTATCTCTAAGACTGGCTAGAATTGAGGTTATCTCTCAGGGCCCCCCACTCCTGGAACCTGTGGACTGTGAAAGGTTTGGGGAGTGGGGACACAATGCTGGGGTGGTTGCAGGCTGAAGGGAGTTCAGTGGCCCATGGAGAGTTATTCCTGTCCTCTTCTGACTGTCAATCCACATCCCAAACCCACAGAGAAGATCTTCAAGTGAACAGCATACCCCCTCCCCCAATTTGGACAGGCAGCAAATTGTCTGCTTCACCTGGAGAATCTCTGAAACCCAGAGAAGGCACAAAGGTAACTTCCTGATTTCTTTCTTTCTTTCTTTCTTTCTTTCTTTCTTTCTTTCTTTCTTTCTTTCTTTCTTTCTTTCTTTCTTTCTTTCTTTCTTTCTTTCTTTCTTTCTTTCTTTCTTTCTTTCTTTCTTTCTTTCTTTCTTTCTTTCTTTCTTTCTTTCTTTCTTTCTTGCCACACCTGGCAATGCTAAGGGCTTACTACTGACGTTGAACTCAGAAATTACTCTTGGTGGTGTTTGAGGGACCATATGCAATGCTGGGGACTGAATCCTGGTCACCTAAGTACAAGGCAAGTGCTCTACCCACTGAACTATCACTGTGACCTCTCTTTCTTCTAGTTCTTTCCTTCCTTTCTTTCTCTTCCCCCTCCCTACCCTTTATTTCCTTCCTTTCTTCCTTCCTTCGTTCCTTCCTTCCTTCCCTTCTTTTTTCCTTCCTTGTCTCCCTCCTTCCTTTCCTCCTTCCTTGTTTCCATCTTTCTTTCTTTCTTTTCTCTTTATGTTCTTTCTCTCATTACTCTCTCCCTTTTCTTTCTTTCTTTCTTTCTTTCTTTCTTTCTTTCTTTCTTTCTTTCTTTCTTTCTTTCTTTCTTTCTTTCTTTCTTTCTTTCTTTTTCTTTCTTCCTTTTTTTCTTTCCTCTTTATGTTCTTTCTCTCATTCCTCTCTTCCTCCTTCCATCCCTCCCTTTCTTTCCTTCTTCCTTTCCTCCTTTCCTTCTTTCTCTTTTCTCCCTCCTTCCTTCCCTATTTCTTCTTTCTATTTTCTTTCTTTCCTTTCTTTTTATGTTCTTCTTTCTCTTCTTCCTTTCTCCCTCCTTCCCTCTCATTTTTCCCTTCCTTCTTCCCAATTTCTCCTTCTCTTGGACTTGCTTTCATTTTGCACATGCACAGACAGCGTCTATGTAAACACCATATCTGTGTATCTTCTGCTAGATTAGCTCTTCCGGGGTGTTTTGTCAGCCTCTGAAAAGAATGCCACCTCTCCGGCAAACCTGAGACTGGGGCTACAGGTCATAGCGTCTCTTCTTCCAAATCCCACTGACGGTCACTCCTTTGCCAATTACTGCCTGTATGGCAACTAGATTCACAGGTTCGTCTCTCTCCTCTGTCACCCATCAGCGCACGTGTGTGTGTGTGTGTGTGTGTGTGTATGCGCTTGCTTGCTTGCTTGCTTGTTTGCTCATGTGCACATGCTAGTGTGGCACGGGAGTGGGGGATGACTTGAGCTTCCCGAGAGAGATTTCTGAAAGAAGTAAAGGAGGCCCCTTTATTTTGCTTGGGAGACAGGGAAAGCGTGGCTGACTGGAGTGCAGGACTTGCGTGCATTGCATTTTTATTGGTGGGAAATCTGGAACTCCAGCTCTCCCGTGACTTGCTGAGTTCTGTCTTGTCCAATCTCAGGGATCTGGGCCTGGTCTGGACTGGCTGCTCAGAGTGGATGCTACCAGTCCAGGCACACTGCCCTGGCCTTGGGGGAAATGACCAAGATACCAAACAACCTTAAGGAATGTGGGCAGTGGCACAGACTTTGAGTACGGCCTCCCAACCCTACAGGAGGTCTATGAAGGCGGTGGGGGGTGGGGAGGGGACTTCTAGAGGCCTCCCTCAGGGCGGGTCCCCCCAATGGAAAATGGTTAAGTCAATCTTCAGGCTCCTGAGGAGCAGAGGTGGAGGAGAAAAGCAGTGGCACCTCCTCAAGTTTTAGATCCCCCCCCCAACACACACACACACACTCCTCCTGGCCTCCTCTTGTATATTGTTATGATGCATGGTGATTCCTGATGGATGCATAGTGGGCAGTTCCCCACGGACTCAAATCAACAGGCAGCTGCTGTGCTCAGGCGTCTCCCGGGCCCTGCAGCTCCTTCAAGGACGCGCCACCCGGGGAAAGGAGTCTGCAACCAGCTCTTCCTTTCACAGAGCTGCCAGGAAGAGCTGGCAGGGAAACGCCAGTTGAAGGCTGGAAAGGCTCAGAGTTCAGAGCGTAAAATGAACAGGTAGTGCCCGACAGTCCTCAGCCCTGCGCTCGTCTGTCCTGGCGTTGTCCCTACTAGACGGTGGCTGCCAGCTCCTGTTCCCCTCTGGAAACGCTCTCCGCTGGCTCTCTCTCCTTTACCCATGACCGCTGGCCGTCAGCAAGAACGCGCTGTGTGCCGCACATCTTTCTGGACACAGAAAAAGGAGGAGGAGAAATCTAAGTCCCTCGGTGACAAGGGGGTAACAAAAAAAAAAAAAAAGAACACAAACTTGGAGGGAGGGTCAGGATTCATGGTAAAAAAAAAAAAGCAACGAAAATATTTTCCCCTGGACAATCCATGGAAGTGTTTGATGTGAAGCAGTTATGAGTAGCTCCCTCCTATGCAGGGAGAATGAAAAGGGGTGCTCCCCTCCAAGCTGGGTGAGAGGAGGTCCAGAATTTTTCTGTCGGTTCAAGAGGACCCCGCTTAGCTGCTGTCAGGGTTCACCAACTCTTTGCTTGTAGGCCCGCCTTTTCCCTCCTACCAATGAACGTTTTAAGTGTCAGTTCACAGACTGTGGAGAGACTCTGTGCAAACATGTATGCCTTCTATTCCCCCCACCCGATGCTGCCTTCTGAGTTTGCGTTAATTCAGAGGTGGTGAAGCAGGGTTTGGAAAAAAAAATTTGTTGGGGACAAGGGACACAAGCGACGGGGTGAGACACTCTGGCGTAGGAAAAATTCAAAACTTGTCAAAGGGAAGGGGGAACTTGAAGTCCAGAAGTCATTGTTTCCTTTATTTCAAAGGGGAAAAAACCTGCCCGATTCTCATCCTTTTGATTGATTAAGGCCCTGAATACCTCACAGCCCTGGACTGACAGTTCCTGAATAGACCCGAGCGCATAAAGCGCAGTGTAGAGCGCGGGGCTGGCACTCGGGGTGTAAAGGAGGCGAGTTTGCTGGCACTTACCAAGTTATAAATAAAAGGCTATGCACAATGGTACCTTCTCTAAGGACAGACAGTCTTTACAACACTCCTGGCGTCATATCCTGCTGGGGACACTTCAGTTCCTAGCCAAGACTTCGCTCCTTTTATTTTTCCAGCAGTTTAGTCTGAATACCATAATAAATTCCTGAGAACAAACGCCGAAGCCCAGTCGGGCAAACGTTAACGTATAGACGCATTTCTGCCGCAGCACGGGAGGAAATCTATACGTCCGAGATTTAGAGCAGGGTTTTTTTGCCGCGCGGATGTGGTTTATTTTTTGTTCAACCGAAAAGAGGAGACGGTTTTCTACCTTCTTCCCTCTACAGTCACCGAACCAGCAAGTTCTAGGGACTCCCCCAGGGCTGCCTGAGTTTCAACCCCCACCTCTAGACTGAGACAACAAAAATACTGTTGGGGGATGAGTTGGGGGGTGGCTGACACCCCCTCTGAGAGGAACCCCGTCAAAGGCTAGGCCAAGGGGCCATTGACCAGAGGAAGAAAGCTCCCCAAACGGGGGCTCCTGACGCTTTCTTGATGGTACTGGCTGGGAAGAGAAACTCGGGGATACAGTAAGATTGGAGTCAGGGACCGACTTCCAGAGAGTGGCAGACTTAAAAAATGACAAGCAGGAAACGGGGAAGACACACAGACAGGGAGTGACAGACAAGGTGGGGGGGGGTTGGAGAGACGGGGGCTCCTCTCTGGGGCTGTGCCGCGGCCCCCCTCCTTCGGGCCGCTTCTCCCAGCCCGGCCCGGTGCTCCCCTAACTCTCCCGGGGCAAGGGGCGCCGCGCGGGTCCCGCTCTCGGGGCCGGCCGAGGCCTGGGCCCCGCCGGGGATGGGAAGAGAAAGTGGCCGCTGTCGCCCAATCAGCGCGTGTCTCCGCCACCCGGGACGGTCTCCCCGTCGGCCAATCGCAGCTCAGGGCTCCTGACCAAGCTTTGGGTGAAAGAACTAATAAATGCTCCCGAGCCCAAGCCCCTCACTCGGTGTCACGACGGGAGGAGGCACAGGCCGGGCGTGCTCCCGCCCCCCACCCCCCGTCCCGGGCTCGCCGCGGCGGCGCTCTGAGCCCCCCACACCACTCCGAGCCCCCAACTTTTTTTCTGCCCCGGGCTCGGGCTCCTTCCTGAACGCTGGGGCCTCCCTGGTCCGCCCCGGGCCGGGCTGTCCCCCACCTCCCCCCTTAACCCTCCGGGCCTCTCTTTGCACCCCAAGCGCCCGGCGCCCTCCTCCCTGCGGGGGCCGCACCCCCACACCCCCACCCACGTCACCCCTAGTCCCGCTCCGGTCGTTTTATTATTATTATTTTTTTTGGAGGGGGAGGGGCTCTCCGCAGCTCGGAGGGGGAGTTGCCGAGGGTCCCCCGGCTGCAGCTCGCCGGCCCACCTCGCTTTTCCCCCTGGATATAATTGCCCCGGCGCGGCGGCCCCGCGATGACGACGCTGGCCGGAGCTGTGCCCAGGATGATGCGGCCGGGCCCGGGCCAGAACTACCCGCGCAGCGGCTTCCCGCTCGAAGGTAAGGGAGGGCCTCGGCGGAGCCCCGGGCCCGGGCCCGGCCGCCCCGCACCCCTCGCTTCCCTACCCCCTGGACCCCCCCGGACCTCCTCCCCCCACCACGAAAGGCGACAGCCCAGCGCGACCCCCTTCCCGCGCCGCGCCGCGCTGCTCTCCGCACCGGCCGGGCCTGCTCGCTCGCCGCCCGCTCCCCTTCCCACCCTCGACTCGCTGTTCTTTGGGAACCGCCGTGGCGGGCCAGCGAGGACTCCCCAGGGCCCGGGAGACACTCGGCCGCCTTAGGGATCGGCCCCGAGCTGGGGCTGGGCGGGAGGGTCGGGGGGTGGGTGGGTGGGTAGGTAGGGGGGTGGACTCAATTTTTGCTCAACTCTGGTTCCTGCCGCAAGAATTGTTCCTGCCGCCGCTGCCAAGTCTCGGGGGCTGTCGGCCCGCGGCGATGTGGTCGGGATTTTTCTCCCCCCCCCTTCTCTCCTTTGAGGGCGAATCGATTAATTAATCAGAGCCTCATGCATCCCCAGTGGCGCCTGAGAGTTGCCACGACGCTTGACATTTCCAGCCAGGGAAGTTCTGGGGGTGCGGGAAGGAGTGGGGGGGAAGACGCAGAAAGGTTTTTGCAAGCCCCGGTCCCTGCTCGCGAGTCGCGGAGGGCCGGGGCGCAGGAGCCGGGCCGGGGCTCCGCGGGGCGCCAGCCCTGCACTCCCGGGAAGGCCCGGGCACCTGCGCCCAGGCTCCTCCGTCTGCTGTCCCGAGGTGTAACAGGTGACGCGCGCTGCCCCCTGCGGCCTCCGGGCGAGACCCTCTTTGACCCTTGCCCGCTGCCCTCTCCTCCGCACACCCCAAGGGCTGTCAGCGCCTCCGCGACTCTAAGAGAGCCGAGCAGCTCCAAGAGGACAGGGTTAGGCAGAAGAAGTTTGAGAAAACTGCAGAAACTTCTGGCTCAACCTTTTAACACCGGAGAGCCTTCCCACCCTACCCCAAACCCCCCGTGCCCCCACCAGCTGCCACCTTTCCTAAAGAGTAGACAAGTTTCACTGGTAGCCAGTCGTATTGTTCCCTATTTTCCCTCCGCCAAAGCCCCAAGACTTATTTCATCGTTTCAAAAAAAAAAAAAACGATTTGCAAAAAAGGCCGAGGTTTTCAGGTGGCCACCAGCGGGGCCTGAAGCCCGAGAAATCCCCCCACCCCCTCCACCCCCCAATGACTTTCCCTTTGCTTCTTCTTGCCCCTGCTCCAGTGTCTACTCCCCTCGGCCAGGGCCGAGTCAACCAGCTCGGTGGCGTGTTTATCAACGGCAGGCCGCTCCCCAATCACATCCGCCACAAGATCGTGGAGATGGCTCATCACGGCATCCGACCCTGCGTTATCTCCCGCCAGCTGCGAGTGTCCCACGGCTGCGTCTCTAAGATCCTGTGCAGGTACCAGGAGACCGGCTCCATCCGCCCTGGTGCCATCGGGGGCAGTAAGCCCAAGGTGAGCCCGCAGCCAGGCCCTGGACGGCCATCCCTGCCGGCCTTGTCCCTCAGGATTTGGGGAGAGAGGGCAGGGGGCAAGGACTGCCACCTGGGACTTCGCAGGAGTTATTTGTCAAGTCTGAGAAGGTGTAACAGTGTGTTTTGGGAGGAAGGTAGACAATGAAACAACTTAAGCGCTACTAGTGTCTTTCTTGGCCCTTGATACATGCTAAGGGAATGCACCAGCCTTTTTGGTGGGGGTAAAAAAGAGCATTTATTTTTTTGCACCCTGAAATCCTGGAACCTTCAGGTAATTTTCAAGGCAAACACCTACGTGCTGGGGCTTTTTGTGCCACCTGTTGACTTCGTCCTCACTTGCCTTCCCAGCTCCCTCCCACTGCGCCACCTTTCCCAAAACCCTCTAAGGAGTTCCTTTGGATTTTCTAATGGGTTCTCTCCCACCCTCGTCCCACACACTCAACCGCCTTCAGCCCCAATGGTCTTCAAGGAGCCCCAAGTGAGGGTGATTTGTTTCTGTTGTCACAAGTGGCTTTGAAGAATCAGTTCGGTGCTATCTTCAAACTATTTGGGTGATCTGTTGGAAAAGAAGGGTTGTTGCGCGTGCTGGGGCTGAGTGGAAGGGTCAGCTTTTTCTTCTGGAAGTGGAGGAAATCCAGCATCAAGTTCTGGTAGTAACAGGGCAGAATCAAAAAGAGTTTCTGGAGGGGATCTGAAGACTTCCAAACACCCTTCTCCTCCTCCTCCTCCCCCCCTCTCTCAGCAACCTCTTTGCAAACCTTCGGGGAATCAGTTGCAAACTCTGTCTATCAATTCAAAAAGGAACCCCGTCCTTCCAGTCCCCTATAGTTACTGCTGACCCTAATCAGTATTTCAAAACTGGGGTGGTCAACTCTAACATTGATGTCTGCTCTTCCCTGGAGCTAGAGTCTTGTGCCTCTGCCTCGGAGAGACATGGTTTCAGAGATAACTTGGTCTTTCTGCTCCTCTCTCAAGCATTTCTTTTTTTTTTGGTTTCATTTTCAAGTAGATTCTGTGTGAGTAGTTACCTTTCGTCATTCACAGAGACCAGAAAACATGGTCATGCACCTCTTCCCCTCAGTGTGATAACTCTGCTGAACTGGCCCCGATTGTTCAAGCTTTATCTGGAGAGAAAGAGGGTCCCCAGGCTGTTGGGGTGTGTGTGGCAAACGGGTTCCTGCTTGCCCCTTTCTAAAATAATAATAATAATAATAATACAAAACCTCTCAGAGAGTTGGGGTCTCTTTGCAAAAGGAGGCACTTTGCAGGGAGCGAAGGATGAAACGCTTGGTTAGGAGGTGGTGGTGTTCCTGGGTACCAACCTGCCTATTCTCCTAAAGCAGGTGACAACGCCTGATGTGGAAAAGAAAATTGAGGAGTACAAAAGAGAGAACCCGGGCATGTTCAGCTGGGAAATTCGAGACAAGTTACTTAAGGACGCGGTCTGTGATCGGAACACAGTGCCCTCAGGTACTGGGTCACCTCCGTCCCTTGCGATGACCCTGGCGGGCCAGGAGAGCCAAAACCGCCCTAAGGATCACTCAATTGGCCATGTTCCCTTCCCGGGCACGAAGATATTTGCGAACCAGGCATTCCTGGCATTTTGTGGAAGGAGGTGTTGGTCCCGGGTGTGTGTGTGTGTGAGGAGGGGGTGGGGGTTTGAGGACCGCCACAGAGGGCTCCCCAAAGACGATTTCTGTCGAGGAGGCTGGGCAGGAAACGCGAGGCGGAGGCCAAGCGTTTATTAATATTGATGTTCCCTTTTAAAGAGAAACAAATGTTTTGGTAACCCCAGCCGAAGGGAGCCCGGGCCACGCCAGCCGCGATTTTGCGGAGTGCGCCCAGGGAGGGGAAGCTTTGGGCCGAGGCTCTGAGAATTTTTCCCCGAGAGTCCCGGGGACCATCCGGTGCCCCCCCCCCCCCGGCAGCCAGCGGGGGAGGCGCACGGAGAAGAGGGGCGAGCGCGAGGGCGCGCGGGAGAGTTTGTTTTTAATTAAAAGGAAACTCCCTTTTGCCCCCTTGGAGAACGAGATATTTCAGAGCATGGATTTGTTTACCAGACTGGAATCTGGAAAAAATAAATGGGTGGGGGGAGAGTGCATTTTCTTTTGATTTTTTTACAATAGGAAACGATTCTGCAGTTGAAACTTAAACCTCATAGAGCCTCTAAAAAAATTGAATTGCTGGGACCGGGCCACTGTGGTTCTTGCTCCCCTAATGGTGAACCATGGGGCGCTAGGACTTCAGGTGTGGGCAGAGGTGGGGTGTCCAAGGTGGGTTGGAGGGAGAACCCGCCTAGATTGGAGAACAAGAGCCCCATGGAGAGTCCAGAAAGGGACCTCTGCCGGGAGGAGAGGGACAAAGATGGGTTGTTTGCGGCCCTCAACTTGGAGGTGCGCATTCCATAAGTCTCTGTACAGAGCTGAGGGTTCTGGGGCGGGGTGTCCGAGGCACAAAGCTGCCGCCAAAAGTTGCTGGAAGAGACCGACAGCTGCGTGGGGTCCGCGGTTCTGGGACGGTGAGAGGCGGCTTCGGCTCAAGCGTCTACGATCCCTTCCTCCTCCCGCCCGCAGTGAGTTCCATCAGCCGCATCCTGAGGAGTAAATTCGGGAAAGGCGAAGAGGAGGATGCCGACCTGGAAAGAAAGGAGGCAGAGGAGAGTGAGAAGAAGGCGAAACACAGCATCGACGGCATCCTGAGCGAGCGAGGTAGGCGGCGCGCGCGCGCGTGCGGCGAGGGCCGGCCTGCTTGGTGTCCCGCTGGGGTCCAGGTCCCTCCTGGCTCCAATTCGAGGCGCCCGAATCAGGGGCCGTCCAGGGAAAGGCCCAGGGCCGCCCTTGCAGCACACCAGCAGCTTCTCTATGATCTGTGATTGAGCTAATTCTGGGCATCTTTCTTCTCCTCGCTCTCTGCCGGTTGGAGGCTAAACTTCGAATTACTTAGGTCTGTGGAGCTGGGATTCTCCCAGCGATCAGCGGTCTTCAGAGGGTGGCATGTTCCCAAAGTTTAGAGAACTTTTGCGTCCTTGGGGTAGGCCCCAGCCTGGGGTGATTTTTAGCAAATTAGAAGAGGAAGGTGGGGGAGGAGAGGGGGAGAGAGAGCCCCCCCCCAAGTCTCATGTCATTGGCTGCCTTGCAAATGTTTATATGTAAGTTGGTTGCTTTTATTTTGATCTAAATTGGTTTTCCAATGTGGTGGGTTTTGAGGTGTGTGTGTGTGTGTGTGTGTGTGTGTGTGTGTGTGTGTGTGTGTGTGTGTGTGTGTGTTCTTAAGTTGGTGGGGCGACACCTTCTCTCCACCAGAGGTTTGCAGACCAGCCTTTTCTTCTTGGTACAACCTCTCAGCCTTTAGGAAACTCACTTCCTGTGAGTCTAAGGACAGCCTTTTTACCTGGTCCATGTCTTCAGACACTGAAGTTACACCCCCCCCACACACACACAGAGCCATCAGAACTGAATGGGAAAGGGGTCATTGCAGCCAGAGCCCAGGAAGTTCAGCCTTGGGGTGACTGTTAGTGGTACCAGACAAATGTGCATGGGGTTGGGAGTCCCTCCTGTGGCCTGTGTTCCCTTGCCTGGGGCCCAAACGTTCCTGGGCTGAGCAGATTTTTGAGTTGCCCTGGAAGGGCAGATGCCCTGGAGTGGTCATCACTGGCATGATTGGCGCACACCCTCTGCCAGGTGGGTTTGGGGATAGGACTGATAATTGCCCAACAGGCTGGCCCCAGAAGCAGCAGCTTTCCAAACCCAGGCAAGGTCTGCACACACAGCCTCTAAAAGGGTCCTTAGATTGAGATGCTGTAGATCCAAAGTCGGGACCAATCAGAAGTTTTGGTGCTATAGCCTACCCAGGAAATGGAGCCAAGACACCCCACCGAAGGCTGGTTGGCAAACTGTGGCTTCCCTTCCTTGAAGCCAGGGCTCTTACTGGCCAGGAGGCAGCCTGACCCCTTCTTTTTGGAGGAGGGCACTTCTGCTCTGGTCTCTATCTAAGAAGACATCCCAGCATTTTACTTCAATCCTAGATGCAGCTTCGAGGCACCAGAAAGGGAGGGAGGACGGCAAGAAGCCCGCCAATCCCCAACCAAATGTGTCCCTTGAGGCAGTGGGGCTGGGAGCCTCGATGGATCGGAGGCTCGGGGAGGGGGTGCGCGGAGGGGCACCAGGTTTTGCTACTTGTTGCTGGAGGCATCAACGGGGCAAATCGGCAGCGCCCTTGCAGCACCGGCAACCGGGGCCCAGGAGACAAA
Organism: Sorex araneus; assembly: GCF_027595985.1. Classification (NCBI taxonomy): domain Eukaryota; kingdom Metazoa; phylum Chordata; class Mammalia; order Eulipotyphla; family Soricidae; genus Sorex; species Sorex araneus. The sequence continues at coordinate 255,714,351 of NC_073313.1, read as the reverse complement.
ACGCCCCAAATGAGCTGGTCAAACATTTGTACAACTTTTCCAGCTTTTACAAAGAAGGCCTTCTCTACACAATCTACACTTGGAGATGAACTTGGGAGACAAAGCCTGCAGAGTCCATTGAAACTCACACTTTAGCTCGGCCCAGACAAAGCTCGGGCTGCAGCAGCTTGATGTGAACAAAGGAAGGCAACCTTTTTATAATTCAAGGAGAAAAGAAGAGAAAACAGCCCCACAAAGGGCCGAGAATAGACATTATGGGCTTGCAATGAGGGATGAATTATTCAATGAGCCCCAATAGCTGCTACGCCAGGAAGTTTTATGGACTCTCCAGTGTGGAAAAAGTGGCCATTTCACCTACAAAATGTTTCTAGTCTTTTGGGCTGCCTCGCTGGGCCGGCTGCCATTCAAGGGCAATTGCTACCGTTTTTTTTTAAAAAAATCAGAGTCTTCTCCCCAGCGGGGGCTGTACCGGTTGAAACACACACACACACACACACACACACACACACACACACACACACACCTCGGAGGTTGGAGCCTAATTTAATTTGGGGTTGTCAAGGAAGACGCAGCGTCGGTCTCTGCAGCGCCTCTAGTTCCTGTTCCAGATGGTCCCTGGAGGGCAGGGGGGTGCCCCAGAGAAGGAGAGAGTGAAGTGTAGTTTGATGGGAAGTTGAGAAACATACAAAAAGAAAAGAAAAAAAAAATCCCCTCTGTTGTTTGGACCTCCAAAGCCACTGGCTGCCTCGTGGGTAAAACACAACCGAGGATGATCAGGGGCTCCTGGCGGCGCCTCGGCGGAGGGGGGAGATGGCCGGTCCTTGGCGGGGGGGGGAGCTGGCTCGCTCGCGAGGGGCCACCTTCCTCGCGCGCCCCGTGGTGCTACTGACGCTCACTTTCCAGCTCGTCAGACCCAGGGACCCCTCGGGGAGAGACGCTGACCTTGCGGGAGATGGAAGCGACCCCGGTGCTTCTCCCGTGCCTGCCTGCCTTTTCCCTCCTTCGCTGCTGCCTTTTCACCTTCCGGACTTGCCGGGTCCTCGGCCCATTTGGCCAGAGCAGCGCAGCAGCCGCGCGCGGGGCCGGGTGCGCGGTGGCCAGCGCGCCCTCGTTGGGGAACCTTCTCGCAGCAAACTTTGCCGGGTGGCAGGAGGGGACCGGGCAGCCGGGAACTCCCCTCCTTTACCCTCCCCACCCCCCCTCCCTCCCACCCCCGGGCCACCGCGGCCCGGAGATGCGAGCAGGCAGGCGCAGCTGGAGGAGCCAGGGCCCCGGTGGCTGCATCGCGGGGCTGTGGACTCGGCTCGCGCCGGGGCCACTCAATGGGCGCCTCTGTTCCTCCCCCGGCGCGGCCGAGCGGGCCCGCGGGCGCCGCCACAATGGGCCGACCCCCCACTCCTGCGCCCTGCGCCAAAGCGCCGCGCCGCGCCGCCCCCTCCCCTGTGCTCGGCCGGCTCGAAGCTTAGCTCGCAGGGCTGCAGCCGACTCAATTGCCTCCTTTATGTCCTTCTCACTTTCATCTAGACACAGCCCGCCTCCCCCCTTCTTCTCCTCCTCTTTTTTTTTCCTCCCTTGCCTGAGGCTCACATTAGTGAAATTTCTGCAACCTCCCCCCATTTTTTTTTCTTATTTTAAAGAAAGCCCTTAACACAAAAGCAGTGACTAATCAATAGAAACTGCTCCTTCATCTCCTCCTCCTCCTCCTCCTCCTCCCTCCTCCTTCTCCTCCTCCTCCTCCTCCTTCTCCTTCTCCTCCTCCTCCTCCTGCCGCTGCAGCAGAAGGGTGACGCTTTTCCTGTTTGTGAGTTTTGGGAAACATTTTTGCTTTGTGCCGTAATGGAATTAGAGGACAGATGAGGACTGTAAGTGGACACGCGACTGCAAGACTCTCGCTTAAATATTTAGATGCAACGTTACAATTACTGACTTGTTGCAGCGGCTTTGAAGTGGCAGCTCCCGAGCGCAGGGGGAGAGAGGCCAGATTGCCAAATTGATGTTTTGATTGGGGCTGCAGATACACTTTCATCGGACTTTCCCCCTTTTAAAATCACCAGCGAGCGTGGGAGGTTTGCCACAATTTCAAAGGTTGAGCTCGGGGACCCCAGGCGTCGCCCGGTTGGGACTTACAAAGTCCTTTCAGATCAACTCCGCCCCTTCCCAAGTTGACATTTATGAAAAACTGGTGGTGGGTATTTTTTTTTTTGGTTTGTTTGTTTGTTTTTCCTTTGAGAAAGTAAAAGTGACCAACGTTTCGCTGGAGTCCCCCTGTCGTATTTGCAAACTTGAGAGCTTTCCTTAAAAGGACCGAGGGTGCCGTCAGCTTTCCGACAGGGCAGAGATAAAGCAATTAAAGCCGCAGACAAGTCCCAAACGTCCTGGAAACATTTCTTTTCCCCGTGGACTCATGTGAAGCGCACTTAGTCGGTTCACGGGACCCGCGCTCGGGGCATTCTGTCCCCTGACCGTGCGGGTGTGGGGGGGAGAGGTTTGCGTGGGGGGCGAGAGGGGAGGAGAGGAACTTTCCCACAGATTAAAACCGCAGGCTGGAAGATGTCAGGATGGTGGAATCGAACCTGAATGGAAATGGACAGCCCGTTCTCCAAGTCCATTTGTCAGAATCACCACTTTGACCCCCTTGGCCATCTCTAGACTCCAGAGAAAATTTCCCGTTTAAGAAGCGCTTGTAACACGCAGTGAGGCCCCTTCACGCTCTTAACTTAAAAAAAAAGTGTATATATAATTGGGTACAAATATATATATGTAAATATATAAAAAATTGGAGTTATTGGAACTTGCATTAAAGAACTCCGTGGTGGTCGCGACGCTTTGGAACGCACCGACTCCCCAGCGCAGGGGCTGGTAGCGCTTTTTCTTTTTCTTTTTTCGCTTGTTTGTTTGATTTGGGGCAGTCTGTACGCTTCCTTTCGAGCCTTATTGAAAACATGCAGATTTTCTAATTAATGCTTGAAATCGTATGTTTATTTGGGAGTTTGATGTGATTGTTGATAGCACCGGAACGGGGGACGGCGGGGCCTCAAGTGCGTAATGATTACTCAAGGGTCACTTAAGAGTCCCCAGGGCCGCGCAGTGAAACTCATCGGGGCGGCGAGGCGGAACCGGCAAAGCGCGTCCTGGTTCAGGGAACTGCGACAGAAGCGTTCCACAGCGCCCCCCCCCCGCCCCCACCCCCACCTCAACCCAGAGTCAACAGCCACAAAAAAATTTTAAGGACCCTTCTCCCAGAAAAACTCAACCCAAAGAAACAAGCAAACCCCACCTCAAAAAAAAAAAAAAACAAAAAAACCCAAAAACAAAAAAACAAAAAACCTACCACCATCCCCATCAACAACAAAAAAATCCAAATCCTTCACAGTGAAGTTTAGTGTTCAGGTTGTACATAAACAATCTTATGTATTAAAACCGGCAGCAAACGGCGAGAAAGTGGTTTTGGGCCAGGACTGGACTGAGAAGGATCAGATCGATGAGTTTCTAGGACAGGCCACTTATTTATGCGGGTAAATAAAGATTAAAGAACCATTAAGATTGTACATATATGACTAAAGCGACACTAAAAGACAATTAAGCAGTCAGTTTAATGCCTTATCTCACTGGCTGCTCTGGGGTTGTTTTACAACTAGGAATTAAAATCTGAAAAGGAAGTTTTCAGCAGCTCTGGCCAAATATTGATTAAGTAGCTGTTTGTTGATACCATTGTTAGACTTTAAGAGGCCAGATCGAGGCCTCTTGGTGACCATCTCCTATTGTGAAAGATTCTTAACCACTGAGATCAAAGGAGGATCATTTCAATTTATCTGTCTTGGAAAATCCCCCTTTTCCTCTGAAATCTCTAAGGACGGCTGACCAAATTCTCTCTAGGAAACAGGAATCTAAACCAGTTGCACGTTGTAGGTTTGTAGAGAAGAAATTCGTGGGGTGCTTTAAATGGTCTTATGGTGATTTCTTGGTTTAGAACTTAGGCGAGAAAGGTGGATTTATCCCCAAATAAATGGTGGGGGGGGGGGGCGGTTTCCTGGTAACTACTATGAGACATGACACTAAATTTCTAAATATGGACGTTTCTCTCAAATTGTCTTCTAAGTGTTATAAAGATCTCAGAATTTTATGTCTTCCAAGTGTTATAAAGATCTCAGAATTTTATGTCAAAATTAGGTGAGGAATGGTGACGAAAATGGGAAACTTGGAGTTATATTTGACTGCTTTTCTCTACATGTGTTTCCAAATGTTGGTGTTTATAGATAGGCAGTTTCATGTGTATTCTTAAATTTCTTGTAATAGGGTAGAGATGTTGGTGTGTATAGTTTGTACATCGTTAAAGTTTATTTATGTGTTGCTCAGTATAAATTATGTTCGCAGCAAACTATCCCCAGTTGCACAAAATAAAAGCTTAGATATATAATAGAATATAGATTATATTTTCTAGAATCATCAGAATTTGAAGCAGCTAGAATCTCCCAATTCATATTCAGCACCAAATAAAAAGCAAAACTCATATTTCCCTGGATGATTTTTATAATTTTTTTACTGTTCATATTTAGATAAGTTATGAGAATTTTTGTTTTAAGAGTTCAATATATCTGAAGATTTTCTCATGAGAACTAAAATTTCTCCAAAGGGTTTTGGGAAATAACATCTCTGAGCTTAATTTACAAATTCCAACAAATCACTCTTACTTAGTGTTGTGAAATTTATGCCAGATTCAGGCTTTGGGTAGTCAGTTGTACATCATGTATCTTCAAGATACATGTTGTACATGTATCTGTACGTGTGGCTGGCGGTGGGGGGGGGGAAGGGTTGTCGGGGGTGGATTTCTGAACCCTCCTCCCTGACATGCTTATTTCAATACTTAGATAAGTGTGAAAGCTTTTTTAAAATTTATTTTACTTTTATTCTCTCACTGAGTCTTGAATAAGATGAATTTTGATCAACAGAATCATTTGTAGATCTTTCTAATATTTTTCTATTGTAATTTTATAATTTACCAATCTGCTTATGTTTATTGGTAGGGTCCTCAACATTGCAGTGTAGAACTGAAATAGATGAAATTTCAGTTTCATCTATTGAAATTAAAAATGCTAATCTCTAGTAGCTCAGATTTGCTTTGGTCCCCATGTTTGGGTCTAGATGTAGTACTAGAGCTTCTTTGCTGCATATTTATCCCATGTATGTTACATATAAACACACAGTTAAAGTAACTTTTCCTTTTGGGAATCAGGCTATGTGTCATAGACTGCTGGGGCTGAGGGTGGGGAGTGCTCAGACAACACAGCAGATTTGAGTTCCAAGTTGAGTCTGATCTCAGTGCCAAGGCAGAATTGCTGACTCAAATACTGACTATATCAATTATATCTCAATAAAATCAAGAAAGTAAAACCAATTTTGATACTTTTGTTTAAAACATGCAACTGTTTCTTTGGGTAACTGTAATCTGGAAGGAAGAACAAAAAGGGAATTTTGGAAGTTGCCCTTTTCTTGGAAGATGCATACTGAAGAGAAGGCTGTCCTCTGCTCTTTGGGGAAAGTTCTGTTTTTTTTTTCCCTATTCATGCTAGTCTGTAGAAGTAGAAGCTCAGCTTTCAACCCTATGTATTCTGTCGGGCCAAACATTGACCTTTTACAATGTTAAGCTTTCAGTGAAATTGGCACCTTTCTGCCATAGGCTTTCTAATTTCAAGTTATCTTCATTGAATTTTGCTTCCAAATGAACAAACTATATGTACTCTCCAGTTTGGGGGAGTGTACAAGTTTTTGAATTAGTCAGTAACATAATAAAGCATCTATCCAAGAAAGATGAGCCAGACATTTGACCGCTGTCAAAGGGAAATAGAAAAACGATGTAAAGTGCTTATGAAGAATTTGAGGAATATTAGGCTTTGTGAATCCTTACCTCCAATGTTTCTTTGGCTTCTTTCCTGATAAAAATTAAGACTAACCTAACAGATAATCTGCTATGGATAAGACAGCCTCTCGTGAAAAGAGAAATCATATTTTAACAAAAGACAGTGGTATACAATTTATAATTTGATTTGTTGTGTTCTCCTTCTAAAAAGGGAACTACTGAGGTGTTTATTTGGTTTTTTTTAAAACCATGCACAATTGTACAGTTCATAGTGTCTATATTTTCACTGCGGGACTTTTAAAGTACAACAACCATTCTTCTCTTTGAGATAAAGCAACTTGAACAAAGTAGTCTAACTTTTGTGTCTTTTTTCTTACATTAAAGTGATGGGGAAATGAATCTTTCCAGTAAAACAATAAAACATCTTGACAGGCAGTTGCAAATAATCTAATGTTCATCTCTTTAAACCTGTTTTTGTGATTTTATGACAGTTATGAATTTTTATTTGGCCAGAGTACTGCAGAGCCGACATTACATTAATATAAACTCCTGATTCTAGGAGCCATTTTCCCACTCATTCTGGATCTAATTCCAACAGATTCCATTTAAAAATAGTTGATCAAAATGCTATGTGACAAGGATGGGAGATTCTTCTTGGCTGGCCAGCATAAGATCGAGGGAGAGGAAATACCACTGATTTTCAGCATTAAAAAATTTCCAGGATCATATTGAGAATTCAAATAGTATAGTTTTATGGAGGCTTGGATGTAAATTTTTAAAAAATTATAATCGTATGGTTGGCATATTTCTGGAAACAACTGCAGAATTAAATGTACTTGGCCTTGTGTCATTAGATGCAAATAATAAGTAAGCTGGGGTAGAATAATTAAGAAAGGAAATTTAATTCCTGTGCAATTTGTATCGCAACATGGAATTGGTTTCGTTTTTGTGAACTTTCATAATAAATGCTTATTTGGTCCCTATAAATTTCCATTTTTGTAACAGAAAGTATATATTTGTAGGCTTGTGCTTTTTAGAGATAAACAACAACAACAACAAAAAGATCAGTGGTACCCCTCTTCCTACAGTTTTTGTTAATGGAGTATTGTAGGCAAAACTCACCCAGTCAATGGCTCTGGGACATTATATGGAATATATATCTTCCTTGTTTCCTTGATAGGGTGTCCTTTATTTAAATAGTCATTTAAAAATATAGACTGCTAACCTATCTTCAAACATATTTCAAAAGTTTCCCAACATTCAAATTTATGTCATGATTAAAAATTCTTGGCCAATAGGGATTGTGTGTGTGTCTGTGTGTATGTCAATTACCATGGTTGAGATTAACCCGAACTAAAGAAAATTAATTGGTCCAATTCATTTTATTATCAGAAAAGCAACAGGTTTCTTTTTGCTAAATCCCCACTTGGCTGGTTTCCTGATTGAGGTTCACTAAAGCAGTTGAGTTTACTTTACTGTTCTGTCTGAGACACCTTGTCAACTGTTTTGTCATGTTTTTGCTTGCCTTCTAAGAGGACAATACCCCAGTAAAACTGTCTTGGATCACCACTATTGCTCTAAACCAAAGACCAAGCCACATTTCAGGTGTGACTCCTTGAATATCAGTTTTAATGTCTATTAAGGTGGGACTCATGATACCAATGTCCCAGGGTGACGTGAGGATGAAAGGAGAAGATGCAAGTTACAGGTACTGAAAAGATGCAAGTTATGTGTGCTCTCATAGCAACGTTCCGTCTTGGGGTAGGGGGGGCTGTGGAGAACTCTGAACATTCGGAAACTGGTCAGCCTACAGACAGGCAGACGGGCTATGCCCAAGGGCAGAGAAAAAGTTTAATTCAGGGTTTAGAAGCAACAATGAAAGACCAACACAGAACAAGCACCAACGTCTACTTTTGCAGAGCTGAGAAGAATTGCCCTTCTTATCAACTGTAACGAATTATCGATTTAATAGGAAAAATGATAAAATTATAAAACCATTCACATTGAGATGCCAAAGATATTTTTAATGACCTCTCCCCTCCCAATTCTACACAGTTTACTTTTTCCTCTTTAATTAATTTAGCTTTTGAAAAATTGCTCCAAATCAAACAGTGGTTTTTTTTTTTTTTTACTGATTCCTTGGGCTTAATAAGAGGTCCACAAACTGGTTTTGCAAATGTGTTTCGTGTAAATCTTCTTACTCCCAAATCCTGCCACCAAGCTTCATTTTGTGCCATTGATTGTGTGCGATTTCTCCTTAGAGCTTCCTAAGGAGAAATCACTGTGTCTTAGGGAGTTGTGCTTGTACACATTCTTCTTTTCCTTTCTTTTTTTTTTTAAGGTTGTCTCTGCTAAATCCTCCACCTTCAAAACTGAACTGCAGAAATAGTAAGGAAACTTTCCGAGGTGACAATTTTTTATGCTGGAGTGCAGAACTAGGAAGGAAACTTTCTGAGGTGGTGATTTTTTATGCTAGAGGATACATTTCAGTGACCTTTCTATTTGATTTCCTTTCCATTCTGCCCCCCACCCCTCCTCTCCATCCCAGCTTTGTACTATGGGGGTGCAATTTGAGAGCAAAAGGAAGGCAGCCTGAAGAAAAAAAAAAGGAAGGCAGCCTAGTGGGAAGGTGGGGGCAACTTGTGGGGAGGGGGCAGCGAGAGAGCTCCTGCCCCTGAATTTTCCGGCTGCAGCAGCTTACGAGTGCAGCCTCTGGAGAGGAGTAAGGTTGTTTTTTTATCCCCACATGCACTGGGCTGACCTGTCTCTGAAATAGGTCAGGCTGGGGCACAGCCAGTTTATGCAGCTGTTGCAGCTTAGACGTCACAGCGGGGCTGCCAGGGCTCCTGGCCCCTGGTGAACTGATAAAAATTCACTGGCGAGCTGAGGGGCCTTCCTTCTGGACGGAGCTGGCCCCCTGAAGGTTTTTGATGCAAGGGGACTCCTGGATTATGGGGGCCAGCTCTCAGCCTTAAAAGGCAACTGTTTTTGTTTTGTTTTTATGTCAAAGAACGCTTGTTTTTCTAAAAGCTCCCAGTGAAAGATGGGCTTGGTCAGATTTTATTTTTAAAGCATCATATTATTTAGTTGTGATTGGGTCAAATGTTCATTTTGTACAAAGTTAAAAGCCATAAGAGGATATGCACAGATACGTTCTTCACCATCCCGCAGCCCTGTCTCTTGACCAACGTTTTAGAAAGCGTAGGCAAAACCTTGAGATTTTGGTTTTGTTTTGGGGCCATCGCTGTATCACTGTCACTGTCATCCTGTTGTTCATTGATTTACTCGAGCAGGCACCAATAACGTCTCTATTCCTCCAAGTCCTGAGATTTTAGCAGCTTCTCCTTACTTCAATCATTTTCAATGATTGAAGGCTCTTTCAGGGTCAGGGGCATGAGACCTATTGTTACTGTTTTTGGCATATTGAATACGCCATGGGTAGCTTGCTAGACCATACCTAGACTTATTCCTGCCTCTGCATTCAGAGATCATTCCTGGAAGGACTCAGGGGACCATATGAGGTGCTGTTTACTCGGGTCAGTATGCTAGGCAAGTGCCCTATCCATTGTACTATCTCTCCAGCCCTTCTAAGAGACTTTATTTCTCCTACCTCTTGGGTCAGTGGAAGTCTGTTGTATAAACTACTTTGTGCTCTGCTGTTTTGACCTCTTCTTTCTTTCCTCTTCAGTATGTGTCTGAACAATGACTTCACATTCTGGGGTCATATCAGACTCCTTTCTTAGCCTGTTTTGATAGCTGCATAGTACTCCATTTTCTTGGCAACTGATGATTTATTCAACAACATTCACATCCTTTGTAGCCAAACAACACCATTTGGTACCTCTGTGAGTTTATTTGTAAAACAATTCCTTCATGGAAGGGACAAAGGAAATGGTATTGTGATTTGTGTAGCTTTGGGGGAATTTGGATTCTGTGCTGAGAACAAATGGAGTTGTGATTGCAAAACCTGATGCAAGTGTGCATGTATGTTTGTGACCACTTGCATGAGCCACTGGTCTCTACTGGATGTTTGCATGAAGAAGAACAAGGTTTGGTATTTCTGTCCAGGGAAATATTTGTGAACAGAACCCTTTGGAAATTCCTTGTTTATCTAAAGGAAACATTCTCTTAATTCAAGAAAAGTATCTTCTACCTCCATCCACCATGACCTATTGGTTCCTCTTTGTTCACTCTTTTTAGTGTTTACTGATTATTTTTCACACTACCACCATTAAAATAGTGTATGGATCAAGAATAGCTCAGGGGATGGAGCACTTGCTTTACTTGCTGAAGCCCTAGGTTCAATTCTCAGCATCGCATGGTCCCACAAACACTTCCAGAACAACTTCCAAGCACCCAGCTGAGAGTATGCTCCCTTTCCCAGAGCACCACTGGGTATGGCTGAAAAGGGAAAAAAAATTAAGTATGCTGAGCATTCTTCCTTATTTTTCTGTGCAGCGAAGATGACAGTAGTTTTATAATTTGAAAGCAACTTCTTCTGACTGTTGAGTTGCAAAAGCAGGATTGTCTCTCAGTTATTGAATTGGTTTTGAACGACGAGTCAGAGGGAAGACGATGAATCATAAGACATGATCTCATGTTTTCTAATTTTTGGGAAATACAGACCTAAAGCTCTAGGGGTTTCTTGAGTTTGGTAAAAGCTTATTTTGAATTTTACAAACTTTTAGGCTGTATGCATTTATTCCCCTCCATGCACAAACTTTTTTTTATGGTTTTTCACATACATTGTCTCCCTCAAATAATTCCAGCCTATTATCTCTTGAAGCTGACTCTTGAGAATTCCACTGTTTGCTGTGGCTAAGGACTTACCTAAACTGAAAGACTGAGCCTTTAGCTGAGCCAGAAAGAGCTATGCCAAAACCCTTGGAGCAAAACCACCCCTCTGCATGCCATCCTGAGAAAGCTGAAGACCATGCTACTGCCAGGGACTGTCTTACAGTGTCTTAAGCCATTCCTCCTTTGAAATAGGCTCTTCAGAAACAAGAGGTGTTAACAGCTAAGGATTTAGTTCTGAAAGTCAAAATCTTGATTGGTTGTTTTTTATTTGTTTTGGGCCACACCCGGTGATGCTGCTCAGGGCTTACTCCTGGCTCTGCAGCTAAGACTCACTCTGCTCCTGGAAGGCTTGGGGGACTCTATGGAATGCCTAGGATCGAACCCGGGTCTGCCACATGCAAGACAAGCTTACCTGCTGTACTGTCCCTCCGGCCCCCAAATCTTTTTTTTTTTTAAATTTTTGGGTCACATCTGGTGATGCACAGGGATTACTCCTGGCTTTGCACTCAGGAATCATTCCTGGCGGTGCTCAGGGGACCATATGGGATGCTGGGAATCGAACCTGGGTTGGCCTCGAGCAAGACAAAAGCCCTACCTGCTATGCTATCGCTCCAGCCCACAGCCCCAAAATCTTGATTGGGTTTAAAACAAACTAAACTAGTGGCTAGAGCGATAACGCAGTGGGTAAAGCATTAGCCTTGCACACAGCCAACCCGGGTTCGAATCCCAGCATCCCATATGGTCCCCTGAGCACCGCCAGGGGTAATTCCTGAGTGCAGAACCAGGAGTGACCCCTGTGCATCGCCAGGTATGACCCAAGAAAGCAAAAAAAAAAAAAGATAAAAAGATAAAACAAACTAAACTAGACTGATTCTGATTGTTCCTTTCTATAAGACACCCCCTCACCCCCCACAGACTGGTCCCTGAGCATGAATCAGTGCTGGACAGAGAGGCAAGTGCGTTCTAATGCTAGAACTTGTGTTTGTGCTTAGGTGGAAGACTGCTAGGGAATTCCTTGGGAGTTTCTTCCTGCTTCCCTACACTAGCTGATGAAAAAGTAAAGGCATCAGTTTGGGGATATAAAAAGGTCTGGGGGTAAGGGCATCTTTGAAGAGCTGAGAAGAATCCAAAGCAATGCATCCTCCTACCCTGTCTCCCATCACCACACTCCCTATCCTAGCCCTGTGCATTGTTTGGATCGAATCAGGCTCATAATTTGTGACCTTTGATTACTACCTGTAAAACTGTGTGGCTTTTCACATAGAAAAGAGGGCCTAGAGAGGGTTAATCCCAACCAGGACCATTTTGATTTGTTTGTCAGGTTTGCTCTAAGTTTCTTTTTTTTTGGGCGTGGGGGGGCTTTTTGAGTCACACTCAGCGATGCACAGGGGTTACTCCTGGGTCATTCACACAGGAATTACTCCTGGCAGTGCTTGGAGGACCATACGGGATGCTGGGAATCAAACCCGGGTCGGCTGCATGCAAGGCAACTGCCCTACCCGCTGTGCTATAGCTCCAGCCCCTGCTCTAATATTCTTTTTCTTTTTTTCAGTGAATCACCGTGAGGTGATTTACATATTTTTGTTCTTGTGTTTCGGTCATACAATGCTGGAGAACTCATCCATCCACCAGTGCCCATTCTCCACCACCGATGATCCCAGTACCCCTCCCACCCCGCTGCTCTAAGATTCTTTTTTTTTTTTGCTTTTTGAGTCACACGTGGTGATGCACAAGGATCACTCCTGGTTCTGCACTCAGGAATTACCCCCGGCGGTGCTCAGGGGACCATATGGGATGCTGGGAATCAAACCCGGGTTGGTTCGTAGGGCATTGGCAAATGCCCTACCCGCTGTGCTATCACTCCAGCCCTGCTCTAAGATTCTTAATAGAAATTTAGACCACGGAAACCAAGTGGTCTCAGGCCGTAGATGCAGTCACCTCAGATTCTTGATGCATTGTTCTCAGCCACAAAGGGAAGGGGAAGTGGGGCTGGAGTGATAGCATAGCGGGTAAGGCCTTTGCCTTGCACGCGGCCGACCCAGGTTTAAATCCCATCATCCCATATGGTCCCCTGAGCACCGCCAGGGGTGATTCCTGAGTGCAGAGCCAGGAGTAACCCCTGTGCATCGCCAGGTGTGACCCAAAAAAACAAAAAAAAAAAAAACAAAGGGAAGGGGAAGTGGCAAGAGGATTCTTTTTCCAGAGGAACTAGATCAGCTGTCAGAGAGCAGGATTTTTGTTTGTTTGTTTGTTTTATTTTGTTTTAAATCAGGTTGGTCAAGTTGTGATATTATTTTGCTTTTTTGTTTCTGTTTTGGGGTCACCCTTGCCAGTAGTCATAGATTACTCCTGGTTCTGCACTACAGAATCATTCCTGGCGGTACACAGGAGACCATATGGGATGCCAAGAATCGAACCTAAGTCAGCTCCATGCAAGGCAAACGCCTTACCCGCTGTTCTATCACTCTGGCCCTACTTGTGATTATTATTACTATTTTCTTAGGTAGGGCGTTTGTCTTGCACGTGACCAACCCGGGTTTGATTCCTCCATCTCTCTCAGAGAGCCCAGCAAGCTACTGAGAGTATCCTGCCCGCACAGCAGAGCCTGGCAAGCTCCCCGTGGTGTATCCGATATGCCAAAAACAGTAACAACAAGTCTCACAACGAAGACGTTACTGGTGCCCGCTCGAGCAAATTGATGAACAACGGGATGACAGTGCTACAGTGCTAGATAAAACATTCTAAGTGAGGGCCTGAGTGATGGTGCAAAAGGGAGGGTGTATGCCTTACATACAGCTGACCCGGGTTCAATCCCTGGCATCCCATATGGACCCCTGAACATCACCAAGGGTAATTCCTGAGTGCAGAGCCAGGAATGACCCCTGAGCATCACCAGGTGTGTCTCCAAAATCCAACCCACCCCCCAAAAAACCTAAATGAATTAATCAGGGAGGATACTTTAACTTTCCATTTCACAGTTCTCAAATATCCAGGATCTCTGTGTCTGAAACTGTTGGCTGCATCCTGGAAAGCTTTTGAAGTTCCACGCATGGTGATGCCCAAGGATTTCTCCCAGCTTGGTGCTCTGAAGTCATGCCCGGTAGTGCTCAAAGTGTCATAAGGTGCTAGAAGTGGAATCCAGGGTTCCAGCATGTGCTCCAGCTCTTTATCTTTCTGGCATCCTCTCAGACTGTTTGTCAAGGGAACTACGAGCTCCACATTCAGGTGCAGAGCAATAGTACAGCGGGCAGGGTGATGTGCCTTGCACGTGGCTGACCCGTGTTCGATCCCCGGCATCTCATATGGTCCCCCAAGCACTGCTGGGAGTGATTCTTGAGTGAAGAGGGATTCCTGAGCATCTCTGGGTGTGACCCAAAAAAGCAAAAAAATAATAATAATAAGTAAGTAAATAAAAAGAGCTCCATTTCAGGCGACAAGGCAAATGGCTAGGTATCTCATGACATGCCTCAGAATCAGCTCCGTCCTGGGCAGGAACTGCCACAGGAGGCCATGGGTGGGAGCTTTCCAGGTGGTGAATATGCTTAGTGATTATTCGGACAGGGCACATGGAGGGTCTGTCTGTCTGCCACACACACTGATGTGAAGACAGGAGAGGCAATTTCTGTAATTTCTTTTTCTTTTTTTTGCTTTTTGGGTCACACCCAGCAATGCTCAGGGGTTACTCCTGGCTTTGCACTCAGGAATTACTCCTGGCAGTGCTTGGGGGACCATATGGGATGCCGGGGATTGAACCCAGGTCGGCCGTGTGCAAGGCGAACGCCCTACCCGCTGTGCTATCGCTCCGGCCCCAATTTCTGTAATTTCTAACTGGAAGCCTCTGTCTGTCTATGGTCAGTGGCCCATGCTAAGCTCTGAACACTTGGAAAGTTTTGTCTGAAAGAAGGTAGCCAAACGGAGGACAGGAGATTAGAGCAAAGAATGCCACAAGCCAGGCATAAGAGTGCCGGGGGAGTGCCTGGGTACTTGGGAGGCACAGGATAGATTCACAGAATAGATTCCAGGTAGAAGGCCAAAGCAAGTACTCATTTTTTGGCACACTTTCCTACGGCCTTTTCTGTCATTTGTAGGAAAATTGAAATTAAACCACAGCAAAGGCTTTTATTTCTAACTTGGTACTAGTGGATACCTTGGACAGATAAGGAGAGAGGAACAATTTCCTTATTACAAAACCCAAATGACACAGAGACCCAAATTTGGTCTGAATCTTTGTTTGCTGTCTAACTTTCATCATTTAATTGAATTACTATAATTTAATGTTGCTAGTTTAAACTAATGATTTTTCCTCCTGAAATGAATCCTTTTTTATTAGTAGTAGTATTATTTAAATTGAAAACCTAAATTGAATTCATTAGGAAAGACAAAGACTATCTTTCACACTGAAATTTCCTGGGATTTGGGAAATCTATTTGGAAAAACTTTAGGAAAAACGGAACCATCACTCAAACTGTAATTTATGAGAAATGATGTTACCATTCCTTTTTACAGGGATACTTGGTAAAAACAGAAAACGTTTCTGTTTCTGCCTCCCCCAAACCTATTGAAATGTTTCCTGCACTTTTCTTCTTGTTATTGGGCCATACCCAGCAATGCTCAGAGCTTACTCCTGGCTCTGTGCTCAGGAATCACTCCTGGCAATGCAAAGGGGAACATATGGGATGCAGAGAATTCAACTCAGGTCAACCACATGCAAGGCAAGCGCCTTACACACTGTACTATTGCTCCGACCCTTCCAGTGCTTTTTTTTCTTCACGAAGTCCTTTCCTTAGCTAAATAGAAGGAAGGGGTTTATTTCATCCCTGTCTCCTCTACTCTGTCCTGTCTCCATCAGGGTTACCTTCTCTTATGCATCCCACTCCACTCAAATACATGCAACATCTGCTTCCACCTGCTCTAGCTCATTTGTCTGTAGACTAAACCCTTTGCCCTTCCTGGGGGGTGTCTGTCTGTTCCAGAAAGACCCTGGGAGTTGACAACATGGCCCGGAGGAATGCATCCCTAATAAGATTTTTAGGTACCATGTTGGGGAGGCCCCAGGGATTGGTTTCTGATGCTTGTCAAGCACACATCAGCAGATTCTGTCGTCACGGTGAATGGGCAAGCTTAGTGTGCCAGGAAGAAGTTTTTTTGATGGAGAGCTAGTCCTAACAGGGCGTAGAACTACCCAGGAAGTGGCCAGTCTTGCTGGGTCTAAAGTATTCTCCAGCATGGGGGGTGGGGAGGGTGTTGGGTCTCCCTATTGTACGGATGCTACAGAAGGTCCTGCGGGTGTACTCTCTAGATTTCCCGGCCATGCATAAAGACCATAGCCAGAAGGCTATTAGGGGTCTGTTCCATCTTACAACAATAGACAAGGGAGCACAGTGGGATCTATCTCTCCCCGAGCCAGAACCCTCTCCAACAAGCGGGATGTCTGATCTGAGGTCTTTGAGTGATACCCGAGAAGCTTGTCCAGGGACAAGGCATCTCTCCATTACAGGACTAATGGGTGGAGCCTGCCCCCAGCCTCTCCATCATGGCTCAGCTAGCTGAGAGCTTGCGGAGGTGAAAGAATGGAGGTTCCTAGATTCTGCACTGGGGTCCTGGGGAGCATGAGCAATAATCCAACATAGAAGGCTGTAGGCCACACGGGTCTCAGTAGGCCCTTGGGTTTAATTCCATCTATATGGTTGGGAGCGTCAAACAACCTGTTGTGAGGTTTGAGAGATAGTACTTGTATTTAGGTGCTTACCTCTCATCCCAGCTATGTGATTTGATCCTTGGCACCACACATGGTCCCCTGAACATTACCAGGAGTCACTCCCTAGTACAGAGGCAGGGGTAACTCTTTTTTTTTTTTAATATTTTTTTTTGCTTTTTTGGGTCACACCTGGCAATACACAGGGGTTACTCCTGGCTCTGCACTCAGGAACCACCCCTGGCCGTGCTCAGGGGACCATATGGAATGCTGGGAATCGAACCCGGGTCAGCCGTGTGCAAGGCAAATGCCCTACCCGCTGTGCTATTGCTCCAGCCCCGGCAGGGGTAACTCTTGAGTACTTCACAGTGTGCCTCCGCTAAAGCAAAAACAATGTCCTTCCCTGCCCCCCCCCCGCAAAAAAAAAAATTAAGAAATCTGCTGTGATTGTGGACTGTTTAAATGATCTTTGATTTGTTTGTTTGTTTGTTTTTGGGTCTCACCCAGTGATGCACAGGGGTTACTCCTGGCTCTGTACTTAGGAATTACTCCTGGTGGTACTTGGGGGACCATATGGGATGCTGGGAATTGAACTCAGGTCGGCTGCATGCAAGGCAAATGTCTTACCCACTGTGCTATTGCTCCAGCCCCATGATCTTTGATTTCTAAGTCTGGACCATGGGAACTTAGAATTCATTAGTGTTCTTTAAGTATTAGGTACAGATAGAAGGACCTAGAAAGAGAACACGTCTTTTGTTCCTTTCAAGTGGTAGAGAGAGAGAGAAGTCCTCATCAGAGGTGGGTAGACCATAGAGCTTATGAATTTTCATTTCCTGGTGGGCCCCTTCCAAAGTCTCTCTACAATGTCTTCATGCCATTAGGTTTCTGCAAATACAAAACCAATGTAGAATGGTATTCAGTTTTAGTTTTCAACAGGGGTTCTCTAAATGATGAAAGCTGCAGGTTCCACAAAACAGTATCTACCCTTGTCCTTGCTGAGTGTCAGATGAGAAAAGTAGAGCTGAGAGATGGTCTTCCTACCTATACCCACACTCTTGTCCTGGACCAGCCATGAAGGACAAACCATCATCCTAACCATGCAGAATGTGCAGTTGTGTTCAGTTACCCTCCACTTGTGTCTTTACTTTGTCTTTTCCTTTTTTTTTTCCTACACTGAATGTTGCTCAGGGCTTACTCCTGCCTCTATGCTCAGATTTTTCTCCCAGCAGGACTCAGGCAAATATATGTGGTGCCCAGGGTAGAGCCCTAATTCTCTGCCTTCTCTGCTGTCCCATCTCTACAGTCCAATGTCTTGGATATTCCCAGAATGCTTCCTTCGCTTCTCTGCCCTGTCTGGTTTCCAAATGGAGCTTACCTGAGTGACCCTTAGACCCAGTGTCTCCTAACCTTGAAGGGAGCCCCTGAAGGGGACTGATTTTTCACAAGAATATGAAGAACACCCATCTCTGTGCTGGGTTCTGGACTCCAGGCAAGTGCCTTCATTGAACAGAAGGGAGCATCTTAATTCTCTCAGCTGTCAAGCTGGCCAGTTTCATTGTTTCTTGTAGGTATCTAACAAGACACCTACTTATGGTGGTAAATTTGCATTACATCACTGGATCTCATTCCTCTTTTTTTCTAAAAAAAAAAAAAGATAGCCCCAAGTACAGGATAGTCCCTGTTCTCCCCAGTTCTGGCAGCCACAGCAGCTGCTGCAGCTGTGTCCAGCGTTCAGTGGACTCTCACAAGGTCCAGGCAGCTGCCCGGCAAACAGTAAAGCCAGCATGGAGAGGACAGTGGCTACACCTGCTTGTCTTTGCAGGTGAGCACAACCTACCTGGCTGCTCTTTGGTGGGAAAGACACCCTTAGGTGCCAGAAGAGCAAAGGTGGAGGGGCCAGAGCTTTAGTGCAATGGGTCGGGTGTTTACCTTGCACATAGCTCATAGACTGGGGCTCAATCCCCAGCATCCCATATGGTCCCCTGAGCCCACCAGGAGTGATCCCTGAGCAGAGCTTGGAGTATGCCCTGAACACTGGTGGGCGTGGTCCCCAAACAAACAAACAAACAAACAAAAAAGCAGCATAAAAAGAGTGAAGATGGAAACAGATGTGTGCTGTGCCAAGAGAACTGTGGATACACGATGGGGTTCTTCCCCACAGACTTTCCTGCACCAAAGGGCAAGCATGCTTTGGTGCATCTTTAGTCAAAGCTGTGACTTCTCATGCCACTGGGAAGACTGGAGATTATTTGAAGAACTTCTTACATTAGAGTGACTTAAGCAGAATGGTAACTTCCCCCTTTCAAATGCTGGCCTAGACATTTTCCTCCGTACCGGAGAGGGGCATGTGGGATTTCTGGCGGGTGACCAAGTCAAAGCTAGCTACTGAGTTGGAGGTGAGTGAATCTAACCCTCGTGCATTCCCTCCATCCGAGTGTGCTGTCACACCTTCAGTGAATTCCCAAACTAGCAGTTATGAGAACGAAGTCAGAGAAAATGGTTTTGGTCTCTCTCAGTGAAAACATACACGCATTTAGGCTAGAGAGATAATACAGGGGCAAAATGCATATCTTACCTGGGTTTGATCCATGGCACTGTATAGGGTCCGCCAAGCCCTACCAGGAGTGATCCATGAGTGCAGTCAGGAGTAAGCAACCCCTGCACGTAGCCAGGTGTGACCCCAAAACAAAGATAAATAATACATACATATATATTCCCAGATAAGAAAACGCTTATGTGATTTTTTTTCTCGTGTGTAGAGAATTTAAGAAAAACTCACAAAGATTTCAAAGATAAGTCAAAAATCTGAACATTTTAATTCTTGTATCATGTCTGTGAAGATTTTGCTATGAAACATTAAAAATTAGAAAGGATATAAGAACTATTTTAACTGGACACAATTCAGAGCAAGATGTAATGTCTACCAAGAGGAGATTTTGATCCTTTACCCCCATCACTTTTCTGCTTTTTTTTTATGGAGGAAAGTTATTTTAAAAGTCAGCATTTACTGCACGTTGACATTTTAGGTAGATGTTGACATTTTCGGTAGATATATGCTGAAAATAGACTGTGATTCATTTGAATGCTGAAGTCAGTAATCCAAAAAGACCAAGTGATAAAATTAATAATGTAAAATGCCTTGTTAGAATGTGTTTTGGTTAGAAACATTTTACATATCTAAATGAATATTTGCATGTACAGTTTGTCAATGCCTGATGTTCATGATTTGAGGTTTGTTTTCATTTTGTCTTAAATTCATTTTGTGAAGACACATGTAAGCAAATATCTACTGAGCTTTTAAAATAGAAGTTGAGCATTATAAAAATGGGAGCTTAGTATGAGGAACTACGCCTCTTTGTAAGATAGAATAATAACTTTTATTATTTACCACATGAAAAAAATTGTTTCTGTTTTTCTTAGTGATTATTCTGTACTCAGGTCAAATGTACTGTAATTTTGAACTTTGAATTGCAGATTAAAATTTTTATTTGATAAGAGAGAAAAATCTTGACCTGTGAATTAGAGAAGAAATCTGATCTTAGTTACTTTCAGTCCCCATTAGAAATTTGTTGAGTAAAAAGGACACACAAACCAAAACAATTCCTTATTGACTTTTCATTCCGTATCTATAAGCAAACCGCTGGCTTACACTGCCACATAAATTAGATTGCAACAGGCTCGAAGAAGCTGAGTTTGTGAGAGTTTTGGCATACATTTGTTTACTATAGTTTGAACAGTAAGATAACCATATAGCTTTTAGAACGGCCGGCATTTATAATGCTTTGCCAAGTTTGGGGTGCTGAGCAGTATTTGATCTGAGTATTTGATTTCTTCTATTTTTTTCATGTTTTCTTAGGGAAGTGCTAGTTGAGATTGAAGAAGAATTGTTATTCTGTTTAACTATATAAAAACACTAAAACATTTTAGGGAATATAAAAATACATATGCTTCAGGTTAAAATATTGAACCATCTTGGACATTTTAATACTTCCATTCTGAAGTAGCAAAAGTGACCTTTTTTTTAACTTCTTTTATACATGAGGTTACATTTGCTTATTAAAGTCATTTGGACATGTTGGAAGAACATTTTTAACTTTCTAGGATTGAGATATTTGCTGCTTCTCATGGAAAGACGCATTATTTTAAAGCATAGAAAGTCCTGTTGTGACTTGGTTGAGGGACTTTAAAGTGAAGTAAATATAAATATGTGTGCACGAAAGATGAAATCAATCATTGTGAGTTGAAAAAAACGGAGTGGCACTATCACATAAGGTATGTCTGTGTGCCACTGAAATGATTTATATTTGTAGTACTTAAAGGGTTTGTTTTACAAGTCATTTGGGATGTTTAAGATGGAAAAAGATCTCCACAGGATCGGGAGAAAATGAAACTATTATTGTTTTTAAGGAGGGTTACAAGCAAGGCAGAAAACATTTTCAAGTATTTATTCCTAACTTTCTTCAAACACTCAGGATTCTGTTTATTTTATTTCTCAAGTCTTTTGTGAAGTTGATTTTTCTCATATTTGCACTGAACAGGTAATTTCTCTAGGAAGGAAATAAATAGCAAACTTCAAATTCATTACCAGGCCAGATTGCAATTTAGATTTCCTTTTATTTGAATGATGGGAATTTCCTAACAAAGGAAATAAGTGAAGACAATTAAAAAATCATTGCACCTAACTTTGTTACACTGTAGTTGAATGTTTATTCTATTATAGTCCCATGAGTTGTCAAATTATCTAAGGGGGACAATGAGTTTCTCAACAGAGGGAAAAAAAAATTTGCCTAGAGATGCTACAACTTACAAAACCATCCTACCCACTAAGCTTTGTGCAGCTTGAAATACAATTGAATATTAATTCTATCAGACTTAGTTGACTTAAAAGCTCAGATGGGTCAAGAGCTGATTTTTGGCATTCCTTCATTTTTCCACCCTTTTGTTCGCTTGACATACAGCTTTTATACACTGCCTTTGCGGGAACCACTGGCAGGACCTCCGGACAATCTGTTTGAGGAGGAAAGGATTCCTCCAACCAGTGGCCAGGGATTTAATTAAATACTGTTCATCCTGTCTATCTCAAGCAGATGAAGAAATAGCTGTTGGCATAAAGGTACCAGTGAACTTCTGTTCTTGGGTGTTAATGGGGCATAGAACTTTCTTGGTGATTAGTATTATTTTTTAAGTTAAGAAGAATCACAGTGTAATATCAGCCCCATTCTGCAGAGCTGAGACCTGGGATCACGTTATAAGGGACAGTGCAGACTGCAGAAATTATTTTGTTTATTAATTCAGGTTTCACGTCCTGCCAGGCTGGCTGGAGGAAAAAGGAAAGAAAGGTGTAATTTTAAGCACACACTGATTTGTTCTTATTACATAACAAAAGTCTATTTCTTTATCATGTTATCATTCAGTTAATAAAAATTAGCTACAATAACAGCATCAACTTAAAAACCCCTCAAAGTCCAGGGGATTTTCTTTCACAATGAACATGAATACTGTTCAGAAATACAAACAGTCAAAGGATAACTTTAGGTCTGAAAGAGAAACCTGGCAAGGGTAATTGAATAAGCCTGGGTCCCTTGCCTGTGTCATGGTGAGGGCACTCAACATGTCATAATTAGGTTTATTGAGGGCCATTCCAACAATCTGCTTCTATTCTTCCTGCCTTATTGTCCACAGCTAGGCAAATAGCCAAGGGACAAAAGGAATCAAGTGCTGACAAAACATGAAAGAGGAAAAAGATTTAGCTGCTTTTATCAAAGAAACTGAGAAGGACTTTGTGTAAATAAAATAAGCGACTGACCATCCTGCATTTAGGCAATGCCGTTTTCATTAGAATTAATTCTTGACATATTGGAAGAGTTCCAAGGGAAGGATTTCTACTTCTGACAAGTTTAATTTGTAAATTAAAAACAGTTGGTTAAACATGAGCCTCCATCAACAAAACTTAACCAAAGCCATACACGACAAAGGCCTAAGCAGGTGAAAAAGAGAATTACTTTGAAAACAAAGTCTTCCCCAAAATTATGCAAATTCTTATTACTTCATAACAAATGTTTCCCATTGAAGCCTACAGCAGGATGTCTGCTCCTTGAGGTCTGTTTAGATCACATTTTCTTCCCCTTTAAGCCTCTTGAGTTGACATAACACTTACTCCAGGCTTGGGAAACGCTGGTTCTGTAGGAGAAGTGGCCGCCGGGACAGAAGAGGTAGGCTCGCGTTTGCTAAGAAGCTCAGCAACTCTGACTTCAGGGCCGCGTGTCCCGCTTCATCTTCATGGACCGCGAGAGTCTGCGCGGCGCGGTACCCGCGGTGCAGGATGCTCCAGCTCGGCCCATCCCCAGGTCTGTGTCGCGGGTGGGGAGGGGCGCACGAACGCATGTCGCTTTAATGACCTGGAGAAAAAAGTGCAGACCTTCCTTCACGAGGGAGAGGTCTCGACAAGGCTTGCTCTTGAAACTCGGGGAAGCCCAGAGACAGATAGAAGAGCGATGGGGATCCACCTTTCTTCCCTGCTGCATTTTGGCTAAACGGGGCCCCTCTGACCTCAGCCTTGCAGAAGCACCCTCTTCCGGCGACCAGGGGAAGGGATGTAGGGAGGAAGACCAGCCCGTGTCCTGGGGAACAGACTCGGGAATGGAATGCCCCCTTAAGTTTGGTAGATTTACATAGGAATCACGAAGCTTCCCGGGTAGCTTGGTTGGGCAGGCCGTTCAGAATTGAAAACTTCCATTGTTTTAGTTTGCCCGTCACTGGAATTATTAGAATCCTGATTAGGCTGATGAGAGTCATGGTGCTTTATTTCTTGAAAATAAAGTGAAATGTTTATTTATGTTTTGGGTTTCGTTCCCCAAGGAAGATAGGCTCATATCAGAGGGGGGGGGGGACTTAAAACATTTTAACCAGTGGCAAGGTTCCAGGCAAAGACAAGAATTAATCATTATCCTCAGAGGCACCATTACCGTGAGCATTAGCACCGGTAGCACCTTTTATTGCTATATGTGAACTGAGCATCTCAATGGTTGGAGTTAGATGCCTGTCGCATCCTCAGGAAGCCCGGGCATGTCTGAATAGTTCAAACACTTTCCTTGTGCTCATTAAGCTGGGTTTGAGGACTTAACATTTATTCCACTTGCAGATTTGGGTCAAGAAACCCCAACAACATTGGACAGTCCAAATCTAATTCTGCAGCAGATAGAACCATGTTTTTGTGAAAGGGCTTGGGGTTCAAAGGCTTTGGACTTTGTCCGGTTTCATTTTCGGATGAGCTGTGTGGCCTTGGGAAATTCAGTCAGCTTTGCTGAGCAGAAGCTCTCTCCTGCAGGAACTGGCTCTGCGCCTCTTGAGACTCGCTGCAGTAGCTTAGTGACCCTGAACGTGTTTGAAATTCTGGACACACAGAAAGTATGACTTACTTACAATCTGCTGATTGCTTTTGTGCTCATTGAAACAAGATTCGGTAGCTGATTGATTAGCTTGGATGCCTTCTCAGAGCGTAAATTTTTTTTTTTTTAAACAAAAGTCTTGCTGGGGTCAGTCCAAAAACATAGCAAAATAATTCGTGACGTACAGGACCTAATCACTGAGATAGAAAAATGACTTTATTGGAAAGCGACATCGAGTGGCAAAGTGCTAAGGAGGAGAAACTGTTTTTAAGGGTTTAGATGTGGGCAAAATAAGTCTTTTGACTTCCACATTGTTCCAGTGCCGGTTGGCTGATGTCACAAGACTGGAAGGGCCAGCAGCCCAGGAAGAAGTTTTTCTGGAAGGAGTTGGGGATTTATGCAGATTGGCTGACTCTCTGACATTTATTTGCTGCCCTCTTCTCACTCTGTTTTGGCAACTACTCCCCGGCTGGACAAGCTCATGGAAAATCAGAGCAGTGAGGAGAAGATGCTTTGGCGTCACTTTGATTTCTTCAAAGATAAGAGAGAACGCTTTCTTCCTCTCTTTTAGCACAGCAGAGGCAGTATTTCTGTGCAAGGATTCAGAGCTGGCCTGGGCACTCTGGGAGGCTGATTGAAACGGTGGAACAAGGCCTTCCTTGTTACGTCACTGAGAGTAACGTAAACTCTGTAAACTCTGCTGGCCACGGCATCCACGGGGGGGGGGGGGGGGGAGGGAGAAAAGGTCCAGGTGATGTCTGCAGGTCATGTCCACCAGAGAGGTCCAGCCCGTGCCTCTGTCGTGGGCGCCAAGGATGCTGTCTGAGCTTTCGCTGAGATGATAATTCAGCAGGACTGAACTCCTTCCTTAATCACCAACCTCTCCAAGGGGAGAATGATGAAGAGGGGAAGGCTGGCTTACTATTTCAGTCTGTAATCAATGATGATTTGAGCTCTATTTTACCTTCCATTGACCCCTGAGCTGTTGGTGTGCTCATTCTGTAGCTACTGCTACAGAATTACTAGTGGTGAGTTCTTTCTTCTTTTTTTTTGGGGGGGGGAAGGGGGGGTGAGAGGAAAATATGCCTCCATAGATGGGAAGATACTGTTTTGGTTTTCTTTTTCTTTTTTTTTTTTCTACTTAATTTAAGGCTCAGATGAATTTCTCTGAACTGACGTAGTGAAGCATCAGTAATTTAAGCACAAGTGTTCAGATCAATTGTATTTACATCTTGGACATTGAGATTTTCCTTTTCGGTGAAAGTTACCTATGATACCCTCCTTCTCCCTCCACCCCCTCCACGTTTCAAAGTTACAGGACCCTCCCTCTGTCATCCTGCTGCAAACTGTGGCCCCCACGCTTTCTCTCTGGTATGTCGTTGAACTCCATCCTTGCAGTTTCCAGCTGAAATATGGGATTAAATACGGTGAGTGGCTTTACTTATTAAGGGCAGCATCTTTTTTGAACAGGGAACTTGATTGGGGGGAGGTTGTTGTACAGTTTACTATTATTTATTTCATGTTGTCCCTGTTTGTAGCCTTTACAAAAATTCTCTTCTTTTTTTGTTTACTCTTGTTTGTTTGCTCTAATCACTACTTAAGGGAAACTCTGGAGGACTGACTCCCCTTCCCGAAGCCTTGAGCTGTGCTGACCATTCAAGCATAAAAACGTGCTTATCTGCAAATGAATGGCAGCTCTTTGCTTCATTAAAGCCCCTTTCTCTTTTGGCACTCGCATTGTGACCCTTTGATATTAATTCAAAGGGCAATTAAAGAATGCGGCCCATCTTTGAAGTAAGGCATTCAGGGCAGGGCTAGGGATGAACCTGGGCCTCTGATGGGCTGTGTGTATTCAACAGGCCTTTTCAAGGCAGTTTGAAGTGAGTCAAAGAAAATGGGCAGGAGAAGGTCAAAGAGAAAAAAGGGGCTAAAGAAACAGTCTGTATTTGTTCGGAGTATTAGCCAAGCAAACTGCAAATAGCAACAAAATGAAACAGTTAATAGAGCGGCCAGACAGAGCCATGTCAATCACTTAACTTGAACAGCATTAGGCCTACGAGCCTCCATCCGCAGGGTTACCTAATTATCTTGGGAAAGGCAGTAACTGGAAGTAATGGTATTGTATTTCTTTCTGCTTACTGCCCAGAAAAGGTGATAAATACTCCCTGCTCCATAATTATGCAACGTATATACATAAAGGAGTAAGAGGGGGATGGAGGGGGGGGCAGGTGGGGGAGGAGGCTTTATTGAAGCGAAGTTCCTAGTGAAAGGTCCAAATATGGCACAAATATGGCATTTTCAAACATTAGCATGCTGGAGAATCACTTAACTCGTTTCATCTGGAGCTGGCTGAAATATGCATGATTTCTCCTTTAACAATCCTTAAAGACAAACACGTTTACTCGTCTAGAAAAGTTCTTTTGTAGAAAGAAAAAGTTGTGCTCCAATAATAGGAAGGATTTGGCCAATATTCCCTGACTCTGCCTAGGAGGAAAAGAGGAGACTCAGTCAGGTCCCCGCCGCACCCTCGACAAGCCCCCCTGTTCGCCTGACTGTTCTCACGCCCTCACCCTTAAGGGAAGCTTCTGGAAAGCTCTTTGCTGAAGCACCCTGAGCTGTAAGAATTACCTAGAGAGGCCAGAGGAGGAGGAGGAGGAGGAGGAGGAGGAGGAGGAGGAGGAGGAGGAGGAGGAGGAGGAGGAGGAGGAGGAGGAGGAGGAGGTAGGGTGGGGGGGCCAGGGGGCTGATTGGAGGCATGATCGGTTTCTATTAGTGTGGTTAGGCTGGATATATTTGGATTTTATTTTTATTGGCCATTAGGAAAACGAAAAAGAAAAAGAGTGTCAGCCAAGCACTTCTTTGAAAGTGTGAGCAACCTGATTTAAAAAAGATGTGTCCAGATTCCCTTAGGGGGGGTTTGGGTAAGAGAGGAGGAAAACCCCAAGGACCCACAAAAATGTCTGCAGATAGGTCGAATGGGTAGCTGTGATTGCAGAACAAGGGCGGCTTTTAAAGAGGCCCCTGAGAATTCTGTCCAGATTATTTGCAACATGGGCTGTTGCAGATTGCTGTTTGATGTTGGGCTTGTGCATAATGGGTTTTGTTTGGAGGGACAGTAATAGATCTGAAGGATCTGCTATGCAGCTTTTTGACAGACTCTTCCAGAGTGTAGCTATTAACATAAAAGTTCCTGCCTTTGTAAAAACTCCATTATTGAACTAAGGACTCCATGGCGCTGCATCACGACGCACGGAGTTGTCATCCGTTGGTTCTTGAAAATGTTCCTCTTCTTGAAACCATCTTGATTGGGGTGGGAGGGGGGTGTGTCACTCAGGGTGAATTGTATACAAAATTATGAAAACAAGTGATATGGCTAAGTTTTGAACTTATGAATAACTGCAGCTCTTTAGTCCAGCAGGCCGTAAGTTCTCTCTCCCGCCCTGTTCAGAACTCTTGACAGAACAATATTGGAGGAGTCAGGAGGCATTTCTACAAGAAATTAGCAATAGATAGTGAGCAGGAAGTGCAAATGTGAATCTGCAGGTTTTCCTGGTCTGGGGAGAAAGCACCACAAAATATCCCCCAGTAATAATGTAAAAGGAATTAAACAATACTAGTAAACTCAGGGAGAGCTCCTTTATTAGAAACAGAATAGCTAAGACCTTTGCACCTTTGGTGGCCATAGAAAGGAAAGGGACATTTCTTCTTTTTATGGCTATGATTGAACAATTAATTATCTTACTTTAGTTTTGAAGAATATGTACCTTATTTGATGCCTTTGTACAGGATGGCTAAAAGTCATACTGTTTGGAAAAGTAAAATGACCAGTAGAGAGTATTCACATATCTTTCAGATCAGAATGAACCGCAAGCAGAAAAATTGGGACATCTACATTATGCTCTCACTGTATTTTGCTTTTCTATGTGTTCTCCCCATTCTTCCTGGGTGATTTGTAATTTTTAACCACTCTCTCTTCTAACCTCTCCCCACCCACCCTTTTAAAATTATTTTCTCCTACATGCTCACTTTTTTGTTGCAAGGTGAGAAGGCTGGAGAACCTTGGAGAAGCACACCGATGTTCTTTTTTTGTCGGTCTTTTAACTCAGCTTGTTTTCCTGAGCTATGTTAGAATCATGCAGTCTCATTCAGTCTCCAGGTGGGACTGTGGTTCTGAAATCCAGATTCCTTTTTTTTTTTTTTGCTTTTTGGGCCACACCCAACGATGCTCAGGGGTCACTCCTGGCTCTGCACTAAGGAATTACCCCTGGCCGTGCTCAGGGGATCATGTGGGATGCTGGGAATCGAACCTGGGTTGGCCTCGTGCAAGGCAAACGCCCTACCTGCTGTGCTATCACTCCAGCCCCAGTCCAGATTCTTTTTATCATTTGCTTTCTCTCATCTTGGGTGAATTCAGACTGGAGTGACTAAATTAAGCTTTCAGAACACATTTAAACATTTCATGCGTGTAACTGCTATGTGGTATACAGGCCAATCATTACCTACCCTGCTTCCTTAAGATATATAGTAGAACCTGAATGATTTGGGGGAATCTGAGGTGTTAGGTGGTTCCTCCAAGTTAGAATTTCCCCTGTGATCCACCTCCTTTGGATTAAAATTTATCTTTGGGGGCAGGGAGATGGAAGCGGGTGCCTCACAAGTGAGAGCCCTAGGTTAGCCCTCAACATTGCATAATCCCCCATCCTAACACCCATCATTGCATCTGGAGTAATTTCCCTTTTGCCCTCTCCCTTCCCACCACACACACACACACACAATACATTTCATATGCCCACAGATATATGTATAAAAAATTGTCCTTGGATCAGCAATCAACTCTTCTAAGGGGACCGAAAGGAACCAAGTCACAATAATAAGTATTTTCTGTTCTCTAGACAATGATGTTTAAAGATGTTTAAAACCATAACTTGTAAGAGCAGAGCTGGGTTCAGAATCCAGGCTTCACCTGACCACTCTGGAACTTGCTCTTCTAATGCCACGTAAGGCCATGTAATGTGGTTTCTGAGAAGCAAAGTTGCAGAGTAAGAAAGAATTGAGGAGGGAGAACTGTTTCCAGGGATATACTCAGCATCCCTGCAGCTGTGCATCTATGAAGTAAGGTGAATAGTAGTACTCCCCTTATCAAATGGACAAAACTAAGAAAAAAATTTGCAAGTACACCAAATGTGTCTTCATAGGCATTGGATGTTTTCTTTATTAATCCCTGTGTGCTTGAATGTGTGGAGGGGTGGAGACTGGCCCCCACTCTGCGATGCTCAGGAGTTATGCCTGCCTCTGTGCTCAGGGAGCACTCCTGGAGGTGCTCAGGGGATTCATGCAGTGCCGAGGATCAGAGTAGGTTTGGCAGGATGCAGGAAAGAGCCTTTACCCGTGTACTGCCGTATTCTTGCTAAACTTACTTGAGGTGTGTGCCCCAGAGATGGATTTCCCATAAAACCCTTCAACTTTAGGCTTCTTATCTGCACCCACCCCTGAGAGTCCTGGGAATAGCTGCTATAGATTGTTGTAGGTGGGGAGTGGAAAAAGGATGTCCTCCTAGTCAGTTAGTTGCCTTGAGATGCACAGAGAGGAACTCTGGGAATTTATTGTGATTCACCCCTCTCCCCCATTCTAAGCAATTGTTCACTTTGTGCTGGATTTGTGTATATAGCAGTCTGAAGCTTATTTAAAAGAGGTCCCCAGAGTCCTGGATCAGCGTGACTACTGCCAGGGTTGACCTGCTTTGAAGCCCTTAGAGAGATCCCTTCTACAGTCACCAAGGAGTCAGGTTCCGGCAGGAGACTTGGTGTTTTCCTGATTGGTTAGCTCAGAGTTGAGTCAAAGCCAGAAGACTTTTACTAAGGGTTAAGGTTCTTGCCTTGCCTGCAACTGAGCGGGGTTCAGTCCCTTGTACTACTCCCAAATACCACCAGGAACAACCTCAGAGCACAGAGTTGGGAGTAGCATTGAACAGTGAGGAATGTGACCAAACACCACCACGCACCTCCCCGACTCCCAACCAATGTAGAACAAACAGAGTTTGATTCACTCACAGTTGGACAGAATTCTAGTTATTCTAGCAAATTCTATATGTGTGCTTGAACGAAAGAGAAAGGAGCCCAAACACCGTCCTCTCCTGAAATAGCTTGTATCAGGCTTGGGAAATGTTTGAAATTCCCAGTCTCCTGAAAAGGAGAGAAAAACTCTTGCTTTTCTTAAGAATTTATGGGCTGCTAACAGAACTACTGGGAAGGCAGAATCAAGAGGGGTGGACTTCATCTGTTTATTTTTGATTTGGAGACCAACCCAGAAGTTCTCAAGGACTTCTCCTGGTCCAGTGCTCCTGGCCCAGAGCTCTGCCCCTGGTGCTACTCCTGGTCTTGTTTGGGGATCATAAGATTCTGGAGGCTGAGCCCAGCCTCTATGTGGAAGCCATGAACTCTAACTTGTTGAGCTACTGCTCCAGTTTTGAAATTTACTTTGAGTTAGGGTAACAGCAATTCTGTGAACTCGGACTTGTCCAAATATCAATTCAAACAGTTTTAGGTATAATAGACAACAACCTGTGCAAACCAAATGTGCTTATCGAATGCCTCTTCTGTGTTAGTTGCCAGCAAGAATAATGACTGATCAGATTACTAAGAAGATTAGTACCTCTCACTCTCTAGGGGCCTATATCTTGGAGGGGAGAGTGGGCCCATGAGCAGATCATCCCAGTCTAGTGCTTTGCAAAGTCTTTTTTCCAAAAGGACTTTTGGACGTCGAGGCCACCTCAGGAACACAGGTCATCTGACCAGCCCCTCGTGCCTGGGGATTTCTGGAGGTGTCCATCTTATAAGTGAGTATTGGGGGCTGACGAGGAGAGGATCATCACAAGGAATAACTGAGAAAGGCATTATGGGCAAAGATTTGAAGCAAACACACAGTGTAGTTGGGAATTGGGAAGCAACAGAAGGCAGCAGGGGTCCTATCTGCAGAATTCATGTCTTTTTTTGCTTTTTGCTTTTTGGGTCACAACTGGTGATGCACAGGGGTTACTCCTGGCTCTGCACTCAGGAATTACTCCTGGCAGTGCTTGGGGGACCATATAGGATGATGGGGATCAAACCTGGGTCGGCTGTGAGGAAGGCAAATGCCCCACCCGCTGTACTATCTCTCCAGCCCCAGAATACCTCAGTCTTAAAAGGCAAAACAGAGTTGCCTCTTTTGGTCTCTTCTGTTCCATTTTAAACAAGTAATAGAGGGCCAGAGTGAGGCACAGCAGGTAGGGTATTCGCCTTGCATGGGGCTGACCTGGATTCAATCCTTGGCATCCCATATGGTTCCCTGAACCTGCTAGAAATGATCTCTGAGTGCCGAGCCAGGAGTAAGCCCTGAGCACCACTGGACTTGGCTCCTCAAACAAAAACAAATAAGAAACAAGTGGTATATTCTTTTAAACAAATTAGTGGCACTTTCAAATATGTAAGAAGGTCTCCCCCACTCTATTGAGATATAATTGATCTAAAGCTTTGTGTAACTTTAAGGTATGCAACATGATAATTTGATACACTTATTACACATTACAAATTGATTACTACCACAGTGTTAGCTAACATCTATATCATATCATATAATTGGTATTTTGTTTTCTGTGGTGAGGACATTGAAAAATCTACTCTCTCAGCAATTTTCAACTTTATTATTATCAATGATAATTATACTATGAACAATATTTCAGCTATATTGTCAGCAATACTTTAGTGTATTATGAACTGTAACCACTGTGCTGGTGCATTAGGTCTCTAGAACTTATTCATTTTATTTGTGGTGGCAGTTGGGTCACACCAAAGCTAGTGGTGAGCTGCCGGTATTTTTGACTTTGCTCAGAAGTGAGCCCTGGCCACTTCTGAGGGGGATCATATGTGGTGCCAGGGATTGAATCTGGGTTGACTGCATACAAGGAAAAGTCCTTATGTCTTCTACTATTTCTCTGGTCCTAGAAGGTATTCATCTAAGATAGGAATTTTGTACAGACCAACATTTATCTTTCCCTCCAATCCTACCCCTGGAAACTACCATTTTATTTCCCACTTCTTTGAGTTTGTCTTTTTAAAATTTGACATACAAGTGCAATCTTACTATATTTGTTAGACTTAATTTACCAAGGCCATTCTATGTTGTTGCAAATAGGTAGATCAGATCAACACTTGTTAATATATAGGTATTATTTTAAAAAATTAATTTCAAGACCAGAGTGATAGTACAGCAGATAGAGTGCTTACCTTGCTCACAGTCATCCAGGTTTGATTTCTGGTACTACATACGACTTTCTGAGTTCACCAGGAGTGATCTCTTGGTGCAGAGCCAGGAGTAAGCCCTGAGAATTGCCAGGTATGACCCCAAAATAAACAAATTTCTTATGCTTTTTTTTTGTGGGCCACACCTGGTGACACTCCAGGCTTACTCCTGGCTCTGCACTCAGAGCTCGGGGACCGAAGGGAGTGTTGGGGATCAAATTCAGGTGATACATGTGCAAAGCAAGTGCCCTACTTATTGAGCAATCTCTCCAGCCCATCATATGCTGTAAAAAAAATTGAGTCAAAAGTTCTTCCACAATGAACGACCATTTTGCAGGAGCATGTTTTGGGAAGGAAAGAGCTGGGTATGTGCATCTAAGTGGGAAGACTAGGTTTGCAAGTTTGAGGAGGTTTGTTTTAGGGCCACACCTGTTGGTTCTCAGGGATTACTTCTAGCTCTATGCTCAGGGATCATTCCTGGAGGAGCTCAGGAAACCATATGGGATGCTGGGGATCAAATCCAGTTTGGATACATGCAAGACAAGTGCTCTTCCTGCTATACTCTCTCTCTGTCCTTTCCAACTTTTGTTGTTGCTGAGTCATGTCTGGTGATGTTCAGAGGTTTTGTGCTCATTTTGTGCTCATGAGTAACCTCTGATGGTGCATGGGGGACCTTATGTGGTGGCAGAGATGTCAGCTGCATGCAAGGCGGGTGCCTAACTCCTTAAGCTTTGTCCACAGCTCCTGATCACATCAATTTAGCCGTCTCGTTCTGCTTTGTTCAAGAAGGTAGTCTGAGCATGGATTTACAAACTTGCATTTGTTCTAATATTTTATTTCAAAGTTAGATTAATTAAATTATTTTTTCTATTTAAAAAACTTATCTCCATCTTATGTCTTTAAATTTACCTTTGGCAATTTTCATTGAGTTAAAATTAGTTTTTTCCAAGAATATTTTTACTGTTGAAGTAAAATTTGTGTAACACGTGTAAGAATGTTGTTTGTTTGTTTTTGGTCTACATCTGGCAGTGCTCAGGGGTTACTATTGACTGACTCAGAATGACTCCTGGTGGGTTTGGGGGGGGAATCACATGAGATGCTGGGAACTAAACCCCAGTCTGCTGTGTGCAAGGCAAGTGCCCTGCCCACCGTATCTCTGCAGCCCCATGTGCAGACATTTTTAAGTGAGCAATACATTCACAATACAGTGCAACAACAAACTCAAGAAATTCCGTACTAGGGGCTGGAGTAATAGCACAGCGGGTAGGGCGTTTGCCTTGCACGTGGTCGACTCAGTGCATGAGCCAGGAATAACCCCTGTGCATCGCTGGGTATGACCCAAAAAGCAAAAAAGAAAGAAAGAAAGAAAGAAAGAAAGAAAGAAAGAAAGAAAGAAAGAAAGAAAGAAAGAAAGAAAGAAAGAAAGAAAGAAAGAAAGAAAGAAAGAAAGAAAAATAACTTCTGTACTGAAGATCTTCATCACCCCAAAAGATAACAAGTTTGTTATCTGTTTGTATGGACTGAACAGTTTTTACCATTTTTATATAAATGGAATCATACAATTTATGACCTCTTGTGTCTGACTTCTTTCAGTTAGCATCATGCCTCAGATGTTCATTCACATCATCCATTTCTTTTTTAGAGCTGCATGATATTCCATTGTAGCTGCTTACTACATATGTACCTACTTTCTTTCAGTATAATTATTTTGAGATTTATTCAATAAGTGGACAAGTTGATATCTCATACCCCCCTTTTAAAATCACTGGAAAGTGTTGTACCAAATGGATGTTTCAAGTTTGTTTCTATATTCACCTACAAAAGAATTTTCATGTTTCCATTTTTTTCTGTTCATTAGTAAAGAGCTGCTGTAAACACTAGTGTGAAAACTTTGCTTTAACACAAGTTTTTATTTCTCTAGACTATGAGTGGTTTTTGCTAGGCTTAAGTTTATGTTTAACTTTGTAAGAAACTTCTAAACTGTTTTCCACTATGGCAATATCATTGTACATTCTATTAACAACATGTGAAAATTCCAAGGTTTCTGTATCTGTGTCAGCCCTTTGTGTTGTCAGTAATTTTAAGTTAAGCTATGCTAATAGATGTGTAGCATAGATGATATCTAATAATTCACATTTTCTTTTTTTTTTTTTTTTTTTGCTTTTTGGGTCACACCTGGCGATGCACAGGGGTTACTCCTGGCTCTGCACTCAGGAATCACCCCTGGCTGTGCTCAGGGGACCATATGGGATGCTGGGATTCAAACCCGGGTCGGCCGCGTGCAAGGCAAACGCCCTACCCGCTGTGCTATCGCTCCAGCCCCTCACATTTTCTTAATAACTGCTGATACTGAAATTTTTTCAAATGCTTTTTTTGGTCACCCATATATACTCTTTGGTGACGTATCTGTTCAATGATGAGTTTCTTGTTCTTTTTTTTCCTTTCAGTGTCTACGATCAAACTCAGGGCTTCTTACATGCAAAGTACATTCTCTGCGTCATGCGCACTCAGTTGGTCTTTACTTTCATTTTAATTGCTAATTTTGTTCTCTTACTAATAAATTTTGAGAATTCTCTTTCTATTTTGGATACTAGTCCTTTATGATTTGCAAACACTTTGTCTGTTTCTAGTTTGCCTTTCTATACTTCCAAGAGTGACTCTGGCAGAAAAGATTTTTTTATTTCAATGAAATTTAAAGGGTCAGTTAAAATTTTTATATTGTTTGTAATATGTTTAAGAACTATTTTACCCAACCCCTTGTCATGAAAATTTCTCTTGTAAAGCAGAGTTTATCTTACTGCTGTCTTTTTAGTTAGTTCTATAGGTGTTTTTTGTGCTTTGGGAACCATTTATTTTTGTATGTAGACATATGAAAATTATACTTTTTAAAAAATCCTTTCTCGATTGAATTGCACTTGCAACTTTGTCAGAATCATATGGACATATTATGTGCCTCTTTTTGTGGACTTTGTTCAATTAATTTGTGTGCCAATCCCTTTGCTAGCATCACAATGCTTTGATCACTGTAGTTTTATAGTAATTCTTAAAATTTAGGAATATGATTCCTTTAACCTAATTCTTCTTTCTCAAAATTGATTTGAGCTACGCTGGTGTATTTCCACATACATTTTAGAATTTGCTGTCTATATCTACTAAAAAATCTTGCTGGGAGTAAAAAGGTATTTTATTTGGAAAATTTTTGGAAATTATGGTGATGATAAAAATGAATCTATATTACACATAACATGAATAAAATTATCTACCAAATTGGGAATGTCATTTTACCTACTACAATTTCTTCCTTTATGCGCAGTTTTAGTGAAACAGTTGGTTCTCAGTCAGAGAGCTTGAACGGTCGTATCTACACCAGAGATAGAAATTTTGGATTACCACATGTTTTACCTGCTACCCATATTTGTCATGCAACACTTGAAATCAGGCTCAGAGAACAAGGAAGGCATACATGAAACATTTAATGCATGCTCATGAGGAACAGGTCAACCTGCCCTTGGCTTTTGCATCATTTATTTAATTTATATAGCTTTAAAAGCCTTTGGGTCCCTTCAAAAACATTTGCAAATGTGCAATTTTATTGAGTTTCCAGGCCAATGTTCTGGTCCTTGAATTTAAAACTAGAATCTCAGGAACTCAGGGAGGAAAGGAGGAGGTAGGAAGTTTTGCTTTCTTTCTCTGCTTTGAATGAAGTAAAAGCCCCTCCGACTCCCCGCTCTTCCTTAGAAGGGAACAATTAGATGCTCTAATATTTTTTAATATCTTTTCCTTCTCAGGCAGTTTCATTGCTAAGCTCCGAGGCACTAATGTTCTATATTAATTGACATGTATGTTCAGTACTAAGCATACATCTTCCTACCCTTTTGCTAATGTCCCAAATAGAATTAAAATCGAGCTCTTACAAAGTAAAATGTGAGCTTATTGAAAATGAGCTTAGAACATAATCAAGAGTTCAACGAATGGATCTCAAATTTGGCAGATTGCCTGTGAAACTCGGCTTTTGGACGGGGGTGCTCAGCGTCATCTCGGACATCTTGGCAGCTCATTCTGTGCACATGTCTGCCAGAAGAGTTCGGTTTTGTCGATTTAATTTGGGAAGTTTTGGCTCAGAGTGCTTATTTCAGGTTACTCCTTAAAAACTGTATCTTTTGGAGATGATTATCTAAGGTTAGAGTTTAACAGTTAAATAGTTTCAGGAATGCTGCAGTCAGGCTACATAGCAAGATAGGGTGATGAACGTTTGTGCTACTTACGTTGGTTTGAACTATTTATACAAAGTGCAAGTGCTTTAGGTGATTGTCGAGCAGTTCTAAAGAAAGCATTATTTACCATTTTTTGTATTATTTGAAGTACTTTTTTATTACTTAGTCAAGATCTGATGGCGTTAAAATATAACCACACAAAATATGGAAGGTGGCTATTTGCCCTTTTTATTTGTTTGTTTCTGGGCCACACTTGGCAATACTCAGAGGTAAGTTACTCTTAGGTCTGTGCTCAGGAATTACTCCAGGTAGTGCTTGAGGAGCCACATAGGATGCTGGGGAATCAAACCTGGCTTGGCCACATGCAAGGCAAATACCCTGTCAGCTGCACTGTCTCTCTAGCTATTTGATTTTTAAAGAGCAAAGAGAGTATCGAAAAGACACTTTGCCTGATTTTGTGTATTTGTGACCAACCACTTTTCTCTGTTGGTTTATTGTTTCTAGGAGCTTTTGTGTGGACTCTTTAGGGTCTTCAAGGTATATCATGTCAGATAATTTTACTTGCTCTTCCCCCCCCAAAAAAAAAAGAAAAAAGAAAAGACACTTTGCCTTATATGCAGCTAATCTGGTTTGATCCCCAGTACAACATATGGTCCCCTGAGCACTGCCAGGAGTGATCCCTGATCCATTGAGCATTGCCCCCCTGCCCAGTAAAGATATCAATAAAACTATCACAGTCTAATGATAATCATAATGCTTTATTTTCCACATTTCTTCTATATATAGTTCTATTATCCCACTACATTGTTGTGATACGCTGTAGAAAAACATTGCCTCCCTATTCTTCACTTTCTATTGGAATAGAAAGTGAGGTTCTAAGAAGCTGAGTGACTGAACCACTGTGTCTGAGCTAAAGATGGAATCAGAGGGCAAGTCTCATTCCTCCAGAGTCATTCCTCAACTAATTTCTATTTCAATATGGAAAAAAATTCCTACCCTCTATCTGTGAGACAGGGAAAGGACTGCACCAAAATACTGAAATTCTGACTCAAAGACAAAAGTTATTATATTTTTCCATTAAAAAATGAAAAACTTAAAAAATAAATGCAGTATTTGGGATCACCAGAAAAGTTCTTTTAAAAATACAAAATCTTCTCGTTTTCTTTCTGTAAATATAATCAATGTTACTTGTGAGTATAATTTCTCTGTCTGTAGCTAGAATCCCCATTTATTTTAGTGTTCTTAAAAGATATTGATATATTGCTACGGATATTTTATACTTGATATGTCACACATTACCTGCAAAGTGCTCATGTGCTTTGTAGAATTTTTTTAAATCTTTGATCTAGATATAAAACAGGCAGAAGTGATATAAGTCCTGCCTTTAATGTAATATGATTCCGGGGATTAGGAATTTCCATCTCAAAACGTATCAGGAAGTAGGTTATTCAACAATGATGTTTTGTTGGGTAAGTTGTGTTGGTTGTGCCTCTCTATGCGAGAGTTTTCAACTCTAAAGCAGCGTGAGTGGGTTTTTTTCTCTCACAAGATCTCAGTTGCTCTAGACAAGGCAAATTATAGAATACATTTAGTCTAGGAAATTTGAAATTTTAAGATGAATTATTTTTAAAGGGAGCAAACCCGCAGGAAAGAAGTTCCCTCATGAAGTTTTCATGTTGAGGCCAGTTTGGCCCTCGCTTCACAGAATGCCCCAGGGTTTGAGATTTTTAGAGTGTGTGTTAAATCAGTGCCATGCCATCACTAGCAGACTTGGCCCTAGAGAATAAGACGGGTGTGGGGGGGAGTGTGGAAATCTCAACATTGCGAACGAGAACTTATTTTTTTTAAGAACAGAATTTCAAATCTATTCTTTAGAAGGATAGAGTCAACTCCCAGTCAAACTCAGACAGGGAGGAGGGCAGGGGAAGGTGCGGAAACCAAACCACCAAAAAAAAAAAAGCAAAATCTCCATCTGCCCCAAATATTCTCTAATTGCTAACAATATAGAAGGTTTAGGAATCAAGTCCAAAGGTTAAAGGTTCGGGCTGGACTGCAGAGAGGAGGAAAGAGGTATATTAATGCATGTCAGTTTCCAGATTCTAGGGTCAAACTGTTGTTCCTGATAGAAACAAGGCATCTTCAGAAAACGTGTGATTATCAAACAACAGGTCAAAGTTTATCTCTGGGTCAGCAAAAAGGAGGGGGAGCACGCTGGCCTGGATCCTTCTGGCTCTGAATAGAATTCCCCGTATTTAAATTAACAAGAAAAAAAAAATCCGACACTTACTTAGGTATTTCCAAAAAAAAAAAAAATCACCCTCTTAGCTCTACCTATCAGAAATATAATGAACTGATGTGTAATCGCACCCTTGTGTCCATTTCCCCGACCACGCCTAATTTAATCCTCGCCACGGAGCGATTCCCGTTCAGGAGCTGAAATAATTAAGGCGCGGGCACACGAGCCTTCATTAATGATCCTCTGAAGTCACAGATAAGGGCTGGACCAGAGACTGGATTCTGTCGCCCCCAGAATTTAATTTTCAGCGGTGCCCCCCAAAATTAAAAAAAAAGAAAAGCAAAAAAGAAAAAGAAAAAGGAAAAAAAAAACCCAAAAACCAAAACAAACGATAACA
This sequence comes from Sorex araneus, assembly GCF_027595985.1. Lineage (NCBI taxonomy): Eukaryota > Metazoa > Chordata > Mammalia > Eulipotyphla > Soricidae > Sorex > Sorex araneus. The sequence goes on along the minus strand of NC_073313.1, from coordinate 255,675,491 downwards.
AAAGAGATGGTGTGATGGGAAGTGTTCTTAAATACCCTGAAAAGGAGCCAGGCGAAGCGCGTTCAAGAAACTCGGGTCTCCGCCGAGAGCTCCGGTCCCCGGGAAGCGGCTCTTTTCTTCTGCCCGGCCCCGGCGCGGCGGCCGCGCATCCTGCACAAAGCAGCCCGGGGAGCCGCCGCCGCGCCGTGGGAGCCCGAGCGCTCGGAGCGGCGGGGCCGCGGCGTCGGGGCGGCCCCGGGGGGCCGCGGCCCACAAAAGGGGCTGTTTCCTGCCGGGCAGGGAGCCTTCCCGCCCCCCTCCCGAGCCCCGGCGTCTGAGCTGCTCTGGATGCCAACCACTGCTTCTCCCCTCCCCGCCCCCCACGCCCCTTCCCCCCCAAATCCGCAGGACTCTGGATGGTCTCTCGGGGAGTGTTGGGGGGGCGGTGATTTCAGACCCGTGAGAGTTGCGGGATTCCTTTCCAGCCTCCCAAAAGATGCGCCCCGGACGGACAGGTAGTCGGGTAATTGTGTAATTGTTCATACCCCCTAGAAATATATATATATGAACAAAATATATATATTATATAATATATATATATATATATTTTTGTTGTTGGAAACCAGTGGTTTCTAAGTGGACGTTCTCCGGGACGGGTGTCTCCATAAATAGCGTGATCAAACCTTAAAATAATGGCTTACTTTTTTCTTTTTTTTCTTTTTCAAGCTCGATGAGTTTTTTTATTAATTAAAAAAGAAGTAGCTGTTGAAGAAGGAAATGGTGGTGGTAGCGGAGTTTAGCGCTGCACGCTTAAAATGAGAGCGAAACGCTTCCAAGTGCTAACAGGTGGGGGTTGGGATTTACCTGCAGGAGTTCCAACGAATGAAAGCAAAAAAATAATATATATATCTTGGATTCCTCCATGGATCGAACTTCAAAACCAAGTATTAACGTGCCCGTATGAAGAGAAGATACCTGCACGTTTTTGAGCCCAGCACAGATGTCTGAAAATATAAATATGTCTTTGTGAAATATCTTGATAACCATCTCTCTCTCTTTCTCTCTCTCTCTCTCTCTCTCTCTGTCTTTTCCTTTCTTTCTTTTATTTTATTTTTGTTCTTCGGGCCACATCCGGTGATGCTCAGGGCTTACTCCTTGCTTTGTGCTCAGGGATCGCTCCTGGTGGTGCTCAGGGGACTGTAGGCAGTGCTGGAGATCCAACAGAACTGGGTCAGCACGGGAGGCATGAGCTTTCCCCCCTGTGCTATCTCTGCAGCCCTGTCTCTGCCCTGTTTGGTACTGATTTTTCTTTTTCTTTTTCTTTCTCTTTTTTTTTTAACCAACTCACCCCAAAATCCAGTGGCTTCGTGTGACTGCGTGCGCCTAGAATGATTGCTTCCAGATTTGACCAGAATTTTATCTAGCATAATATACCTGTGTCTACCAGCTCCTAATTTAACCTTAGTTTCTCACTACCTAATTCACTGTAATAGGGTCTAAATTATACCAAAGTTTCAAGTGGTGTGTCTGGTGGGCCCACTGTCCTTTCAGAGCGGAGAATAGGTCTGAAGAACAAAGCCGTTTCAAAGTAGAGAGTTCACCAAATTCGAGAATCTCAGAGATGAAGTCAGGTTACTCTGGCTAAAAGAGTTGAATTGATCCCATTAAAATGATCTGAGTGGTCTTCGCTTTCTGATCTTTAGGCAGAAGCCATTTCAAAGATTGTAAGCTTACCCATTGCTCTCACATACAGTATTCCATTTGGTATTCATGAGAAAATGAGACTTCCAGGCTACTAGTAAAGAAAAGTTAATTCCTTGCAGTAGAGAAATCAAAGCGCGGTTTCTGAGTCTCCCGGGCTGAGGGCCTGGAGGAGGTTAGGAGGTCTTTATGCCTGGGGGATTGTCTCAGTGGGAGTGGAGAGGGAGAGGGGAGGCTCAGGAAGTGCCTGCATCCTTGTGAGCCGGAGGGACCGGGCAGGACCGGGGTGGGGGTTGGGGACAGCCTCTGAGAGGGAGGAATGGCCCTAGAGGAATGAGAGGTTTGGCCGGACCCTGATCAAGACTCTTCCAGGGGATGGTGAGATGTGTCCCCGGACCCTTTGCAGAGCAAAATGGTTCCAGGGAGCAGAGAAAGTCTTTCCTAGAAAAGACTCTGGCATGCTGACTGCCAGCCAGCCAGTTTGCCCCCTTGGAATGTGATTGGTTCTGGTACATTCCAAATGCCAGAGGGAGAGAAGAGAGGAGTTCCTGGCCTCCGAGGGAAGGGATTGTAGGTTCTCTGGGGAGGGCTGTCAAGGACCAGGGACCATGAACATGACAGAGTTCTTTATCAGAGCTCCAGGATGGACATTCTGTCAGATGCACTTGAGGACATGATGTCAGCTCACAGCATACCACCACGGGGTTCTTGTGCATCACTATTTGGTGCCTGATGGGAAGCAGAAATTCCATCCTCACCACACCAAAAAGGCATAAGGATTATTTGTCCTGTCTGCCGTGAATTTCCCTGGGTTTAGGGAAGGGTAAATGACCCGGCTACTTTCACATGGACAATAACGGATCCTGGATCTGACTCTTCAGTGCTCACTTAGTTCCACAGCTTCATAGGACCCAAGAGTCCTGCACATAAGGGATCCTAAATTCGTGTTTGTAAAGTTGTCAGAATATTGACATGAGCCATGCTAGCTGTTAGTATTATTACAATTCCCCTTGGGATTTTTTTTGCTAACTTATAGGGTATTTCCTGGGATCACCTTTAAATGATTTTTATTTTGCCGACCTAGGGTGAAGCTCAGAAATGAACCTTAGCAATTCCTCAGGTAATGCTAATGCAGATGCGATGGACAGGAATATCTCCACTGAATTTACCTGATGCCAATACTCCATTGCCCCATGCAGAAGGCATTGATCCCCTTTCCTCATGCCCTAGAGACCTTTCGTGTGTTTGCCAGTTGATGCTGGACAAATATTTTTTCTCACTGTGCCTCCTGACAGTGAAATAATCTCATTCTCTGTATTAGAATCAGACACTATGATGCATGTTTTTGAAGACTATCCATTTTCTCTTCCCTTGGTGAAGTCTGTAAATGTGTTTGGATGTTGAACAGAAAAATATCCCTGTATCTACTAATGGTGCAACTTGCCCCAATGAGTTAAGAACAGAAAGCTTAAGCGTAAATCTTAAGTATGTGAACATCTCTGATACATGTCTGTTGATATTAACTGAGATGTTTGCTGTGCCTCTTTTGTAGTGACATGAGAGTAATAGGAAAATGAGATTTCTGGGTTGGGAAGATAGCTCAGAGAACTGGAGAATATATTTTGCACGCTGGAACCCTGTACCATGTATTAGCCCAAGCACTGACACGAGCAGCCATCCTCCTAGGACATGCTGGATGTGGTCCCTAAAGAAAATAAGATCTCTGGGGGAATCTTCCAGGAGGCTCACCCAGCTTCAGTTTGTCCTAAATCCTAGCTAACTGTGAACTGATGGAGACATCAGTTGGGGATTCAGAGGACTTTTGGAACCAGAGATGGGTTTCAGACATGTCTTTGTGGTGAAATAGTTCTGAAAACCCGGCTTTCTAAAGGCCTTTCTGGCCATCTAAAAGACCCTAATTTCAGACTTTTGCAGTAACCTTATATTTCTGAAGCTTTTGACAATGCTTATTGCAAGAGGAAGCATGTCAGAACAGACAAGCATATTTCAATATAATAAAACCAATCTAAATGTAAGGTGAGAAAAGACGGACAAAATATAAGAGAGACTGTGACGACTATTCCCCCTACTTCCCCAGGCAAATAATATAGCCACTGAATACACAATGGGATTAGAAGCCCAACGATTATCTGGTTAGCCATCTAACATGTCTGACTGAAAACTTAAAATGAAACTCTCCACTTAGAAAACTTTTGCAATTGGCATTTCCTGGAGATTGGATGTCAGATTTTTAAAATTTGATATTCGTTAGGCTGTGAGCTCTGTCCTCTTCACCTTTTTGCACATACTGCTTTGCACAGAACTGGACATTGAATGGACATAAGTAAGCAGCAGATAAATAAATATGAAACAAGAGAATATGGACACAAGTAAGCAGCAGATGAATAAATATGAAACAAGAGAAAATTTTTGTTTAAGATTATTGACATATTTTTTCTGGAGAAGAAAACATATGCCTGTGGATAGCCCAGCAAGCTACCGAGAGCATCGCGCCCGCACGGCAGAGCCTGGCAAGCTACCCGTGGCGTATTGGATATGCCAAAGACAGTAACAATAAGTCTCACAATGAGAGACGTTACTGGTGCCCGCTCGAACAAATCGATGAGCAATGGGATGACAGTGACAGTGACAGTTTATGTCCTATTGTTTGGATTATGATTATGGCAACCTTCTTTCTTGTTATTTCTGTTGGTGTGCATCTAGGTTTATTCATACAGAGAGTATTTTGATTGGCACTCAGATCTTGATTCATGCTCCTAAATGCCTTTTGACATTTAATTAATTAATTAATTAATTAATTAATCTATTTTGGGGCCACACCTGGTTGTGCTCAGGGATAACTCCTGGCATGCTCAGGGGTCTGTATGGGGTGCTGGAAATAGAATCCAGATCTGCAAGGCAAGCACTTTACTCCCTCCCTCCCTTTCTCCCTTCCTCTTCTCTCTTTATTGAACCACTGTGAGATTCAGTTACAAAGGTTTCATGATTGAGTTTCAGTCATCCAAAGTTGAACACCCATCCTTCAAGCAGTATACATTTTTCACCACCAATGTCCCCAGTATCTCTCCTGCCACCCCACCTCACCTCATCCCATCCCTGCCTCTATGGCAGATAATTTCCTTATTACTTTCTCTCTACTTTTGGGTATTATGGTTTGCAATCCAGGTACTGAGAGGCCATCGTATTTGGTCCTTTATCTACTTTCAGCACACATCTCCCATCCTGAGCGATCCCTCCAACCATCATTGACTTAGCCTTCTCTATCCCATCTGCCTTCTTCCCCAGCTCGTGAAGCAGGCTTCTAACCATGGATCAATCTTCCTGGTCCTTGTCTTTACTGTCCTTGGGTATTAGTCTCATATTATATTATTTTATATTCACTTGTATCACTTATATTCCACAAATGAATGCAGTCATTCTATGTCTGTCCCACTCTTTCTGACTCATTTCACTTAGCATAATACTCTTCATGTTCATCCACTTATAAGCAAATTTCATGACTTCATAATTTGTGAAAGTTAGCACATGGATGTCAAAACATGATACTAACTTTCTTTTACTTTCTATTTCTAGAGTACTCTAAATTTTTCTTTTTTTTTCTTTTTGGGTCACACCTGGCGATGCACAGGGGTTACTCCTGGTTCATGCACTCAGGAATTACTCCTGGCAGTGCTTGGGGGACCATATGGGATGCTGGGAATTGAACCCGGGTCAGCTGTGTGCAAGGCAAACGCCCTACCCTCTGTGCTATCGTTCCAGCCCCCATAGAGTACTCTACATTTTTCAATATCCAGTCATATCTTGGTGAAAATTTGCCCTTTACAAATTTTCACCTGTGCATTGTTATTATTTCTTTCTAGATGGGAAATCTGGGAGATATACAACTTAGAAGGTTTGTCCAATACAACAGTCTAGATTGAGAACAGAGCCCTATGACAAAAAAGGATAGTTCTTTCGAGTTTCCTCAAGCGCCTTTATTAATCAAATTAATAATTTTGCTGCCCTGGTGATGGCCATTTATATAAAAGAATGGGTGTTTTGTATGGGGTATCAGGGCACAGGGCTGGGGATGAATGACAAGGCTAATTTTAACCTCTCTCAGGATAGCCAGTGTCATATTATGACATTCAAGAAAATCAAGTGTCACAAGGGTCAACATTAAGCTAAAGTAACCATAGTGGCAAGTCTGTAATCCACCTGGAGAACTGTTGGCCATTCAAAAGGGTGGTTTCTTGGTTTCTTTTGTTCTTTGCCTTCTTAACTATGGTGTAATTAATCCATAGTTACATTTAGCACCTGATTTATACAATTGAGTGATACTATAGAGATGTGGGTGTAGTATCACTATACCCACTATAGTATCACTATCCCATACAACTTTATCTTCATTCATGTCTGGACATGGAGGAATAGCAAAAGTAGAAGATAAGGTAAGGTATCATATGCCAACACTGCAGAGGAATTATAAATTGCACCATGCTATGGAATGTGAAAATTTTTAATTCTGTATATTGAATAATGGTATTGTGGTGATGGATTCTGGTGAGCCAGGGAGTGGGGGGAAGAAGTTTGGCACAAAAGTTGTATTATGTCACTTTCCACCTCCGCTCTGTATCAATTGTATAATCCTCTCCATATCTTTTCTTTTCCTCCATAAGATGGAAAATAATAATACTGTTAATTTGAGGATTTAGTGAGTGAAAGGAAACGTTGCCACAGTACCTGGTACATAGGTTTTACAAAACATTGCCAATTGACTATTTAAACTATTTTCTAAAAAGGCAATTTTTTGGTTGGATTTTTGGTCACAGCCACTCAGCTTCCCTTTGTAGCAGTTAGTCACAAAAACATCTCAGTGAGGGCTGAGGTTCTAATACTGGAGTTAAAGGCATTTGCTTTGCCTCACCAATTCATACTCAATTCAATTCACATTTATATGTGGCACCAAGTAATCTCTGGTGCCACATACGGTCCCTTAAGCACTGCCACTGATCACTTCTGATTGCAGAGACAGGAATAGCTCCTGAGCACTGTAGGTTGTGGGCCACCCACAACTCCACCAAAACACCCCAAAGAAACAAACAGAAAAACAAGCAAAAGCCCAAACCAAAATGAATGGATACGGCTATGTTCCAATAAACTTTATTTAGGGACACTAAAGCTTAATTTAGTTTTCTTGTATCAGTGTTATTATCTAAAATAAATTTAAAAAATTCTACTCCTAAAATGAAGAACCATTCTTAGATCATAGGACATGAAAAGACAGTGGGGCATATTCGGCTGACCTCTGATGCAGTTATTAGCCTCTTTAATTTGAAGAAATACATATTTCCCCACACCCCATCCATGTTTGAGGTGATTTTCATGATTAAAGTTTTGTTGGAAACTTCTGGTGGTACATAACAGAGCATTCCAGGGAGAATAGATAGAACTCACTCAACTTGGATTCAGTGCACACAATGACATATCTTAAAGACAAAGTGATAGGAGAGGTGGTCCTTTATGTAAACATGTGTTTTGGATTTTGTGGAGTCTTGGCACACTCAGCTTAAAATGTCCCAATTAATAAATCGTTCTCAAATGATAATGTGTTGCAACTGCTGTAGCAAGTGAAAAGTAGTATTTTATTTTTTTAAATTTATTTTATTATGTGGAGCAGGGTAATGGTACAGCCAGTAGGGTGCTTGCTTTACAGACGGTCATCCTGGGTTTGATTCCTGGAACCATATATGGACATATGGTTCCCCAAGCCCTGCCAGGAGTAACCCTTGAGCACAGAGCCTGGAGTTAGCCTTGAGCACCGCTGGCCGTGACTCCACAAACAAACAATTAATTTTATTTTATTTTGGGGGTTATGTTCGGACAATGCTCAAGAGTGCCCTGGGGACCATATATGGTGCCAGGGATTGAACTGGGGTTTGAACCAGGGTCTGCTCCATGAAAGTCAAGTGCTTTAATCTTTGATTATCTCTTTGGCCTTCAAATAAATGAGCCGTTTGGGGTAAAACTGTGTGAAAAGGTCCTATATCATACTCAGAATTTTAAAATGATCACATTTTAAAGTGTCACATCTTCAGGTGCAATAAAGAAGAAATGCAAGTTTCTGTTTTGGCTAGTGCAACACAAAAGCCCTTAGAGTGGAAGTTCCAAAGTGAATTAATATGAATAGAATTTTTAGTGGTATTTGTGATTATTACTCTGAATTTTTTTCAAGTTTAGGAGGCTCCATATATGGTTATCTTCTAGGTAAAAAAGGAAGTCATATGTAGACTAAGATGTGTTTCTAGATTTTCGTTTAAATAGCCTCTTTTGGGGGAGCTCATCCCTACAATGGAATAATTTCCGTTAACACAAAAGTAGTACATATTTACTAAAGAAGAATCATGTTTAAAATGAAATTTAACAAATTATTTAAATTTCATTCTGAAGTCTAAGAAGCATAAGGAATAAGTGTATGTGTGTGTATGTGTATGTAAATCACACTCATGTAGGGATTTCACAACTGTTATCAACAAACACATGAGATCCCTACCTAGGATACGTCCTGGGTTCCCAAGATCTTTCTTTAAGTTTGGACAATATAGTAGAATGGTTTTTCTTCTTTATCAAGAGGTTCTCTGAACTTTCCAAAAGCCTTATATCTTATAACTTTCCACAAACCTTATAATGGCTTATAGGATATCTTTGTTCAAGAGGTGGCTGTGTCTGAGAGTTGATTTCAGTGGAATTGGGGAAGAAGCCTCTCACTCCTGGAAGATGCCAGATAGCTTTTGATTCCGAATATTTGCCAACTTGTCTGTCCATGCTATTGGAAATCAGAGGTTGAGCAATAACAAAGCTCTCATTGTTATTGTTTAGGAATGTTTCTGCTATCTCATGGCAGGAAAGGAGGATGTAGGCGCATTTTTTTTCTTGTAAGTGCTCTTAAGGATATCATTTTTACCACTGGTGCAGGAGCAAAAGTGGATTTCTGATGAACCTAGTTGCATTGGCAAGAACTCCTTCCAAATCCCTTAGAGGGCTCAAGCAATGTGTCATACGGACATATGATTTTGTAAAATATGCAATAGTAAGTTAGCTTTGTGTTCTTTCTTTTTTGGGGTGGGGGTAGGTTGGGCCACATGTAATGGTGCTTGGGGTTCATTCTCAGAGGCACTCAGAGTCATGCATGCTGGGAATCGTTCAGGTTCTCCTACATGCAAGGCATGTGCTCAATCCTCTCTGACATCTTATTTTATTAAAGAACTGGGACCATCCCCCCAAATATAAAAGCTTTGGATCCCACAAAAATATGTACCTGCTTCTGGCTTTGGATATTTAGACTGAGGCGTAAACTTTCTTGGAAGGGGAGAAAAAAACGTTGTTAGTAGATATGTCTCTCAAAGTTGACAGGATATATTCCCTAAGATTTAATAGTGAAGAAAAATGGGAAACAAGGAGAATTTTTTTTTCAGCATGTGAAGCTAAGAAACATACAACATTTTTGCCATTTCTCTGCATTTAGGAAAAACTTGGAAGTCTGAAGGAAAATAAAAGAACTTGTGCCTTTGGTTGGTCAAAGAAGAACCTCATACATTTTTGTGGGGTTGGGGACATACCTGATGGTGCTCAGAATTGATTCCTGGCTCTTCACTCAGGAATCACTCTTGGAGGAGCTCAGGGGACCAGATGGGGTGCCGGAGATTGAACTCAGGTCATTCTCGTGTCAGGCAAGCTAATAGATATATCTCTCGAAGTTGACAGGAAATATTTCCTAATATTTAAGAGTGAAGTAAAATGGGAAAAAAGGAGAATCACGTGCCCTCCACCCTGCCTGATGTGTTTGCCCCCAATCTTTAATATTTTTATTTTCTAGAAAGAGAGAGACTTCATTTAAATGTCCATTTAATTTAATATTTGACAGTGAAGTTTGTTTAACTGGTTTTCCATCATGTACTAAAACAATAATGACAATGATGTAATGATAAAGACCAAAATGTATGTTACATGAATGTTATAATTTACTAAATTCTTTAATGTATTTTTCTTTATTTGGTAACTGTTGAAGTCAAGAAAGTCTCTTTATCTATGGCCTGTGGATAAATTCAAAATTGCATAAAACCTGGGACTGGAGAGAGAGTACAGAGATTAAGATACTTGCCTTCCATGGTTTCATCCATGGCACCACTTTTGGTCCCCTGAACACCACTAGGAGTAGTCCTTGAGCACATACTTAGTCAGATATGTCATCCCCCACCATCTCCCTTGCCTCCCAGCCAAAACAAAGCAAAACAAAACCCCACAACTAGAACCCATGATAGACTGAGGAAAAATGAATCTCCGTGCTCTTCTCATTCTTTATTTTGTAATAAAGACACAATACCATTAGTTTCTCTTCTTTTGTGAATTCTCCAGCATTAAAACAGTCAAAATCACTGTGTCACAATAAAGAAATTTCTCTTAGTATGGCCTTGATTTTTTTGTATACAAACTACTCAACTGTAGAGACTAGAACAATAGTACAGAGGGTAGGGCATTTGCCTTGCATGTAGCCGGCCTGGGTTCTATTCCCAGCATCCCATATGGTTTTCTGAGCACTGTCAGAAGTAATTCCTGAGTGCAGAGCCAGGAGTAACCCCTGTACATCACTGGGTGTGACCCAAAAAGGAAAAAAAGAAAAAGAAAACTACTCAACTGTCAAGCCAAGAACCAATTTCCCTCAAAATCTGCTCTTGGGGAACTGAAAAGACAGTATAGGCTTAAGGTATGCTTTCAACTCGGCTTCAATTCCTGCTACTGCACGGGTCTATGAGCACTGCAGAGTGCAGCCCTGGTACTATATGACTGCCTATTGGGAACTACTCTTAAGGCCCCCAAATATCACAGAGTTCAGCCTTGCAGACCTTGTGAGCTCTAGTTAGGTGACTCAGAAATCCCTGATACCTCAATGCCCTTGTAGCTCTGCATCCTCCAGCCTCACAGTGCCCAGTTGGTGGAGATTCACAGGAAGGGCCACGAGTGCCACTGGGAAGGACAAAACAAAACATCTCACACTAGGTAAGGCATTATTTATTTTCAGTAACGGCTTAGGATTTTTGTTTTTGTTGTTGAACTTTGACCACTTGACCCCTTTAGCAAATAAGACTCTGCAGGGACACACAACTAAATTTACACAAGTTCAAGGAAGTGACCATAGCAATGTGTGGTTGCAAAAGAGTTGACTTGAAGTTCTGGAATAGGTCGTGTGTGAAATCCAACAACAGTTTGTAAACCATGGTCGCCAAAACAAAACAAAAGAATATTTTTTTTCTTTTGGGGTCACACCCGGCAATGCACAGGGGTTACTCCTGGCTCTGTACTCAGGAATTACTCCTGGTGGTGCTCAGGGACCATATGGGATGCTGGGAATCGAACCTGGGTCGGCCGCGTGCAAGGCAAACACCCTACCTGCTGTGCTATTGTTCCAGCCCCAACAAAAGAATTTTTTGCAAAAGTTTATTGACTTGAAGTTCAATGAAGAAGGAAAAGGGCTGGGGCTGGGAACAGTTCAAAGGGTAGAGTTGATATCTGGTGCTACCTGGTTCCCTACTAAAAACCACCCTTGGACACTTGAGATATAACTCCCAACAACGGTGGGTATCATTCCCCCACCTCCCTCCCAAAAAAATTAAACAGGAAAGAGCTAAGCATACAGAAAGGGGAAGTGTTCTTGGAGTTGAGAGAAAGGAGGGATCATGTTGTTTCAGGGTTTCAGAAAAGGTAGACTTGGTAACTCAGAAAAGAGAACCACATTATATAATGGTTAGAGGTATGTGGAAGGAGGATTGTGGCTGCCCTAGTTTATTAGAAAATAGAACTAGAGGGCCCAGAGAGGTAGTACAGCGGAGTTGGATCCCTGGACCCCATATGGTTCCCCCAGCACCGCCAGTAGTGATCCCTTAGTGCAGAGCCAGGAGTAAGCCCTGAGCACTGCCAGTTGTAGTCCCCCAACAAACAAAAAAACATTGACACATGGATGGGAGATAGCACAGGCTCCGGGGTACAGGTCTTGCATCCTCGGAATTTTGATTACATCCTCAGTACTATTTGCCACCAGAACATTGATGGCTATATAACTAGAGGCCCCCCGAGTACCTCTGGGGTGACATTGACAGCTCTCTAGACTGCAGAGCCCGAGTAGCACTGCATTGTGGGGGTTGAACATTGAACCATGTGGTTTAATTTGCTGAGTATCAGCAGAGTGGCCTTGAACCCTGCTTGGAAATCTCCCCGCCCCCAACACCAAGAAGGAAAGCGAGAAAGAAAGACTAGAAGATCATTCATCTACGATCCCCAGAAAATTACAAATTAATGTTGTGATAAAGAGGAAAGAGCCTTAGAATTTGGAATTCCAAGATCTATGCTGGAGATTTAACTCTACCGCTAGTAAGTCAGATAACAATGGTGGTATCATTTCATTCATTTGGGTCGCAGTTGTTATTTTTGACCTATAAGAGTATGATACGGAAAGTGATTTTTCACATTAAAAAGGCCGATGCAGGGCTGGAGAGAGAGTTCAGCTAGTAGGGGGCTTGCCCTGCACGTGGCCGCCAGGAGTTCAACCCCTGGCACCACCGAGCAATGCCAAGAGTGATTCCTGAGTGCAGAGCCAACCCAAAGCACCCGTTAGGTGTGGCCCTCCTCCAAAATTCTATGCTCCATCAACTCATTTAACATAAAACATGAACATCTTAAACAAGTATAGAAAAACGATTGAAGACAATGATATATTCCTAACTCTCCCCAACCTGCCCTGCAATTCGATTACTTTGCTAGTTCTCTTGGATATATTCTTCTGTGATTCAGCTGGGTTTTATCTTTCTTTCTTTCTATGCACAGTCTTAACCTCAGGTCTTCAAAATACTGGCCTTACTTTGACATGTCAGAAAAAATAAGTTCTTTGTTAGTTGCAGTTGATTAAAAAACAAGAGGGAGAACATTTGTGGTTTAGTAAAATGGTTAGTGAAAACAACTACCTCCAATGACAGAATTCGAACAAAATAACAAAATCTCTTTTTTTTTATTTCTTTTTTTGTTTTTGTGCCAAACGCAGTGGTGTTCTAGGGGCTATTTTGTTCTCGGTGCTCAGGAGTCACCTCTGACAGTGCTCCAGGGACCATGTGTGGTCTTAGGGCTTGAACCAAGGCTAGCTACATGCAAGCCAAGAGTCTCACCTTTGTACTCTTTCTCTATGACCCCTTGAGAAGCCGTTTTATTTATTGATTCCTTGCGTCTTTATTGGGAGAGTTGAGATGAGAGAGCTGGTATGATGCTGATTTCAGTAAGTTGTGCAGCTGTGGGATGTAAATGCAACGTGAGTATTTATCTGGATCCTCCCGGAAACAGGCAGATGCTTGATTTTGCACACTGAAGTGTTTCCACAGGTGTAGATGAATCTCAGAGTTCAACTTACAGTTTTACAATGTCAACTGTAGTACCAACCTTTTTGCTATTACTAAAACTACACTGATAAACTCACTTGAATACTTGCTTCAAGGAAAATGTCTGTTTTCATTTTTCACTGGATAGCTGCTCAAGAAGTTAAAAATAATTGTTGCTTGTTTGTTTTTGGGCTACAAGGGGTGGTTTCTCAGGGCTTACTCGGGCTCTCTGCTCAGGGGTTACTTTGGGCAGTGCTACAGAACCCTGTGCAGTGGGGATTGAACCTGGGTTGACTGTATGCAACCTCTTACCTCCCTGTACTATCTTTTCGGCCCCTAAAGTTAAAATAATCCTCTGTTCCTGCTCCTCCTCCTCCTGCTCCTCCTCCTTTCCTCCCCCTCCTCCTTTTTTATTCTTTGTTATTTGTTTTTGGGTCACAGCCAGCTCAGGGTCTTACTCCTAGCTCTGCACTCAGAAATTACTACTGGGGAGCTTCAGTGGGAAACCATGTGGGATGCAGGGGATTGAACCCAGGGTGGCCGCATGTAGGCAAGCACCTCCCCACTATACTATCACTTCATTCCCTGAAACAATTTTCTTAATAATATACACAGAATAGAAGAATGGAAAGAAACATAGTAAAGGACGGTTTTGTCAGTACCTGTATCATCCATCCACTTACCCATTAATACATATAATCTAATACTCTAATTTATAATAAAAATTATTTTGAATTCTAGGACCCTTTTGATTTTAAATCTTTATAGACTTTCTAAATTTTATTTATAATGTAATTTTTTTATAATATAGGAACAAAGAGTAGAAATCTTTTGTTCACTCAAAAATGTATTGTTTAAGATACTCTTCTGGGGAATAAATTTGTAGCTGAGAAGTGATGAATGAGTCTTGAATTTGAGTGAAAGAATGTTCTTTAAGTGTGGGCATTTGTTCCCAAATATTGATGGAATAGTTTCTAGTTCAAATACCTGTGTGGGAAGGATGAGTGGGACCATTTTTGTTCTGCATCCAGGAGAAAGTCTTAGTTTATATAAAGTTGCCATTGATTCAGACACATTTTCAGATTCTTATACCTCTATTACTAATTCAAAAAGACTTGTCATCAGAGTCTTTTGGAGAAATGCATCCTCAGGCCAACCTGCCCATCCTTAAAGCTTCTTACTGTTCTTTTTTCCTGGAAAGGAAAGTTGCCGGCTTTTCTGTTTTCTTTTTTCTTTTCTCTATCCCCCCCACACCCCAGTACTCTGTTACAGAGAGTATCTTGTCCGCACGGCAGAGCCTGGCAAGCTACCTGTGGTGTATTTAATATGCCAAAACCAGTAATGTCTCACAATGGAGACATTACTGGTGCCCACTCAAGCAAATCGATGAACAACAGAATAATAATGCTACAGTGCTACTCTGTTACCGAGCACATCCTTATTTTCCTTTAGTTCTGCATGATTGTTTCTGGAAAGGCAACATGGAGAGGCAAGGCACTATTCTAAAAGCCTGCTACTGAATAAATTATATATATACATATATACATATATTTACGTTAATGGCTGACCCATCCACACTGACTGTGGACACTAATCCGAACGATCAGATAGTGAGTTGTTCAAAACTGTACTTCATTTTGCCTACACAGATACATATCAGTAGACATAAAAGAAGACAAGAATTTGCCTCCAAGCAAACATATTCAAAGTTTTCCCCATGGAAACCAAAATGAATGCTGGCATAAAGGAGAGGCCAAATATACTTAATTTCTTTTAGGCTAGCTGCCTGATTTTCTTTTTCTTTCTTTCTTTTTTTTTTTTTCTGGTGAAATTCAGTCTTCTTGTTTAGGCCCTGAGGTATTGGGAGCACAGAATTTATTTACTTTCAGAGCTACCTTAACCATTGATCCCACAGCAAAGTTGCATGTCTTGGGTCAGGTGAATAGTGCAATGTGGAGGACACTTTTCCTCCTCTTGTTATGGTGTTAGTGTGTATGCTGGTGGGGGCTTGGGGGGGGAGGTCATGGGGACAGTGCTCTTGTGGAGGCCATGAGGGTTGTCCTGAACTGGGGATCACATTTAGCGATGTGAGGTGGTGCTGGGACCAAACTAGGGGCTTTGCACATTGAAAGCAGGCACTCTGCCATGGAGCCACATCCTCAGTCCTTCCATTTAGAATTGTCTGTTTGGGGGCCACACCCAGCCATGCTAGGGGGCTGTCCTGGCTCTGTGTCCGGGGTCCAGGTGATACCAGGGATCAAAGAGGTGTGCAAAACGTGCATGCAGTTCATTGCACTTTCACTCTGTTTAGAATTTTTTTTCCACAGGAAAGAGGGATGAAACCAGAACTGAGTATTCTTTGTAAGTGAATTAACAGACTGGCAGACTATGGGCTGGATCTTCTTTTTCGAATTTTCAAAAGTATAAGCTGATAAGAAATTGGACAATTTCACAAATATCGAGATTTCTTCCAGCATCTCCAAAGGCTTAACGATTGGTTTTTCTCTCTCTAACTTAGATCTAGGGCACATTTTCTCCTTACTACTCCTTTCTGCCTTATAATGTTGAATAATAGGAAGGAGGTTATTAGAGTAGAGTAGTTACTTTTGCTGTGGATAATGATCGTTTGTTGGGGCCAGAGATACAGTATTCTCTGGTCAGGTAGCTGACCCTGGTTTGATCCCTACTACATAGAGCACAGAGCTTGGAGTAACCCTTGAATATTGCTGGATATGGTCTAACCCCCACCACAAAAATAATTGTGTGTATGAATTCTGTGCTTTCTGCTTTCTCTGTCTTCCTTTAAAGTACATCTTTATGATATGAAGTTACCTAAAAGAACTAGAGCTAGCTTATAGTCTCTAGATCCAAAGTTTGACCCCCGGGATGGCATAACCTCTGAAACATTGGTGTGTATAGCCCTTGTGGCCCCAAACTTTTCTGGGACTCAACAGTAACCAGCAAGTCTGCACACTCACATGAAATTTTGCTGGACAAAATCTCTGGGTCTCCTCAACCATATTGGGAGGCCTTTCCACCCCCCATCCAATCAATCTTGAAAGTACACATTTTAACTCACGGTTTCCTGATTTAAAAAATAAAACAAGGGGGCTGGAGCGATAGCACAGTGGGCAGGGTGTTTGCCTTGCACGCGGCCTACCCAGGTTCAAATCCCAGCATCCCATATGGTCCCCTGAGCACTGCCAGGAGTAACCCCTGAGCATCGCCAGGTGTGACCCAAAAAGAAAAAAAAAAAAAACCACCAAAAAACAAAAACAAAGTGAAACCACTGGCTCAGAGGGTTAAGCAGCTTACAGGTAGTGTCAAATGGGCATTTGAAATAGATTGGCTGTCTCCACCAAGATACGGCTCTATTTGTCCCAAACTTTGTTTTTTTCCTCTTCTGAATTCTGGTGACTTTCTTAGACAGAGAGAGGAAAATGATGTTTTAGACACACAGCTCCTCACTATCTATATAAAATTAGTGATAAATCATTCATATCATCAACTTAGCCATCTTGGTTTCCTACTCAGTTGACTCCCAGGGGTTCTCTGGTGCAATGTGACACAGTAATCTGTTTTTTCTATGGTTGTTGTTGGGGTGGGGTCATATCTGATGGTGCAAAGGGGCTGTTCCCGACACCTGGCAGGGCTTTAGAATTTTATGCTATTCCGGGAATTGAACCAGGGTCAGCTGCATACAGGACAAGTGCCTTTAACCTCTGTACCATCTCTGGCCCTTTGTTTTTGTGGCTGTTTGTCTGGGAATGTGACTCTAATCTGAAAGCCCGTGCCTTACATCTCTGCAGGATAAAAGGGAGAAGTCACACTTTCATTCCTTACCCCATCCTTTCCAATATCTAGAGAAGTATTTCCAACCCAGCAGGTATCTCATGAATGATTTCAGATGATGACCTTGACGTTGCTTCTAATTTTTTTTTTTTTGGCCAGTGAAATATAAGCTCGGCTTTCTCTATTGCCTCCAGGAAAAGGTTTCCTTTCACTTATGTTCTATCTTCCAACAAGCAATAATTGACCCAGATAAGATTTGGATGCTTTCTGTAGCCTTCTTTATTCCTTATGGGACCCAATTTAAAAAAAAAATCAAAGGAACAATCTTGAAATGTCATGTGGGAGGCATGAGTCAAAGCATTTATGCATTAATTTGATCTCTATATTAAAGATCACAGTTCATACAGTCCATAGCTCTGTTATTTAGCAAATTACATATCTAGGGCTTTCAGCCTCCAGAAGCTATTTAATCTTGCTGTTGCTTTAGGGCATGGCTGGAGATCTTCTCTGTATACTGATGCTTTTCTTTTCTTTCTGTGGATAGACCACTGGCATGGGAGTTAGGTGATTTAAGTTTTGCTTTCTGAGTTTTGGCTCTATACATTATTCATATCTGTATCCCTGGTGCCAAGGACAATGTCCACCACATCTGTGATTTGAGACAATCCTTTGTGGTATTTTCTAGTTTTTGTAAAATGAAGAGCTTGGCCCAAGCCTTCTTCCAATGATTCTGCAGTTCTGTAAATACTTTGCCCTGGCATTACAGTTCTCTTAGTCATTTGTCGTCTCACCTCTTTAGAAAGGATTCTGACACACAAAAAAAGTGTAGTATTTAACTTTCTTCTTAAATCTGCCTTTCTTCTAATTTCCAAACATCTCCTGTCATGCTAATCCTGGCAAAGTTTAGTCATGGCTAAAGCTGTTTAGGTTTTCGGCATCTTCGGGCCATTTCAATAAGAATGGCAAAAGTGTTCTTTTGTTTTCTGAGCCCTGCAAGGCTCTCTGCGTAACTTGTTACCTCTTTATTTGTTGACTTTAAAATGACTGATGCACACAATAGTGAAAACATTCGATAGTGGAAAATAAAAATGAAGGTGGTTCTTTGTCAATTGTGTCAAGAAGCCTAATGGTGTCTTATTCAAAGCTCTGTAAATATGGCCGGGTTTAGGTTTCATGACCAGAATGCTTTCTCGGTAACTGTATGCAACATAGTTTTCATATCCTTTCAACCCACCACAGAAAAAAAAAATCACTCACCTTTTATGGTTATGTTTTCACAACTCAGCTAGGGAGTTGACCATGACATTTGAGTCCTGGCATTGTAGACCAGGAAGAAAAAAAAATGTGATGACATTGGCCACCGGTTTGCTTCCAAGCCACATCAATCCTACTTCTCAAATGAGAATCCCAATCAGATCTTCTGTTTGATATGTTTGATCATCTATTTGCACACTTTCCTCTGAGTTCGAAACCTCACTTTTTCTCACCTCTCAGATGGGAATGGCTCCAAATTATCCCTCCAAAATGCATTTGGGAGAAGATGAAGGAAAATGCCAACAGGAGGGGGTTGTCAGTGAATAGCTGTTTCCTCCCCCCCCCATTCTTATTACTATTATTGAGGGTTTTTTTTCTTGCCCAGAATGTTGAAGGAGCCATCACAAGAAGGGCTTTGAGCCCATGTTCTGTCTCTAGTTAGCTAGTTTATATAGACATGATTTCAGAGGTAAGTTGTTCTACATGGCAGTGGATGAACCATATTGCTCCAAAAAATGTGGTTTCAATTGAGATGAAGTAACAAAAACATAAGCTAAATCTCCTTCAAAAGGAGGAGATTTTGCAGCCTGGATTTCTTTTCTTTCTTTCTTTCTTTCTTTCTTTCTTTCTTTCTTTCTTTCTTTCTTTCTTTCTTTCTTTCTTTCTTTCTTTCTTTCTTTCTTTCTTCCTTCCTTCCTTCCTTCCTTCCTTCCTTCCTTCTTTCTTTCTTTCTTTCTTTCTTTCTTTCTTTCTTTCTTTCTTTCTTTCTTTCTTTCTTTCTTTCTTTCTTTCTTTCTTTCTTTCTTTCTTTCTTCTTTCTTTCTTCCTTCCTCCCCTTATTTTTTTTTGAGTAAGGTTTTCTACTCCTATTAAGGAAATGGTTTTCCGGAGGAAGGTGAACATGTTTGAGGGAATGAAGTGGTTGGATTTTATTGTTTCCTAAACTACTTAGTTCTTTTTGTTCTGAAATCATTGATAAAAATCAATAGTAATCAACCCAGCAGGAGAGCATTACTAATATTCGACAATCCAGAAAAAAAAAAGCGTAAGTGGAGAATAGGTGTATAATCACTACACTAATCTGAACTTTGGCTTCATTTCCTAGGGTTTGGTTTTTATGCAAAACATCTTAGAAATGAGTCCTGGACTGTGAGAGATTAAAAATATGACTATTGTTCTTTCACATTACTTGCAGTGTTCTGATTTCCACCCCCCCCAACTCAATTTCATGAACTATCTGGGAATTGTCACATTTTTAGTAATAACTGTGTCAAGCTGTGCTGACAAAGTGTCCCCACATAACTGTTAATAAGCATTGTCATTTTAAGCATGAAACAGTTTAGCTAATGATTTATCTCTTAGAATGCAACACTTGGGGCAGCTGTACGATTTGTCTCTTTAGCAAGTCAAGTAATTTCTTTAACAAAATGTTCAGCACAGATGGGCCATAAGCTGTCAGTTAACTATTATTGTGTCTGCATCTGCTTGCTCTCAATGCTCTGTTTTATGTATTCAGTTACTTAGCTGCAGCTCCGTGAAAAGCCGAACCTACTCTGATTGGCAAATAAAATGTTCATTTGTCTCTTCTTCCTATTGTTTTGTTTTGGTAACACATGTCAGCAGCTCAATTACCCAGTTCATTAACAGCTCCCAAAGGACACGATGGCCAGCCCAGGATAAGAGGGCAAGAGTGGCCCATATGGTCCATAATGGTCTCTCTTGGCAATTGTAAATAAAAGTCACTTGGCCCTTTTCCTTTCAGGAGAACTACCGTTTTCCTGTTCCCCTTCAGTGTGCAAATTACCTTTCTTTGCTTCTTGCAACCCAACCCCAGTAACTCAGAGCCTAGCTTCCTGTCTTAGGAGGGAGGGATGGAGACAGGGATCTGGGGAGGGCACTGGCTCTTAATTTTAATTATGACTGACTTTGAAGCTTCTGAGGGGGGAAAGTTCTTATCACAGGAGACTATTCTTAGAAAGCTGTTAGCTGATTAATTAGTTAACTAATCAGTTTTTCTAATTGAATAGCAACACGTTTTCTTGAGGCTTCTCTCTCTCTCTCTCTCTCTCTCTCTCTCTCTCTCTCTCCTTCATTGAAATGCTCTGGTGGCGGTTTCCATGGAGTTTAAAAAAGCCATTAAAAATTGTCCATAGCAATCAGTTGCAGGGGAAGTGCAACTTCATGAGAAATTCTGCTGTAAAGGGATTTCTTGTTGCTCTTAAGTTTCAAACGGTCTTTAAGGAGTCACTGGGTTAATGTGGGTCAATGCCAGGTCCCTAAGCCAATAAGGATTCTTCCTTGGCTTCTTCCTTCACATTCAGCCTTCGGAAAGAGGTTCTGAAGCAGTTTGGTCAGGATTTTGTGGCTCCCTGAAGCAAAACATTGCATTTGTGTGGGGGGGGTGGGGGAGGAAGGAGGAGGAGGAGGTGCAGGAGGAGGAGGAGGAGGAGGAGGAGGAGGAGGAGGAGGAGGAGGAGGCAGGTGGGGGGAAGAGAGAGAGAGACAGACAGACAGATAGACAGACAGACAGGAACAGAGAGACAGAAACAGAGAGACAGAGGAAAGAGAGAGACAGAGAGAGACAGAGCACAAACATGTTTTACTTAAATCTACCAGGAATTTTGCGTACTAAAAAGAATCCCTAGCAGGACCGCACTGAAGCAAGGGAGGAAGAGAAATCAGCCTTATTTTCCAGTATCCTTGACACAAAGGCGTTTTTTTTTTTTTTTAAAGTGGCTCAGGAGCAGGTCATGCTCAGGGCTGGGACAGATCTATCCAGAATAGAGGGTCTCTCTGTGCCTTTAGAAATCCCTTACGCACCTGTAACTCAGTGATTTGGACCCTCAGATATTCTAGGGGTCTGGGTGTTTGGGCTGTGCAGGGCTTAGCACCTTCGGAGCAGCGAGGCTGCGTGGCGGGGCGGCCGGGGGCGGGGGTGGTGGTGGGGGGGCGTCTTGTCAGCCCTTATCTTAAGCAAACACCCAAAGGTCCGCGTTGTGCATTGCCAACAAGGCCGGGGCGCTGCAGCCTCCGACGCGCGCTCCTCTCTCTGGATTGGCCCTGCGGCTGGTCATATTCATAACCAATCTGTACTCGCCCCCCAGGGCAGCGGCACTCGGGGAGTTGTTGAGTGTCAGGGTTTATTTGTGCTATTTTGATTAGCACCAACCTGGCAGGAGCTTATTTTCCTCCTAATGACCCCGTGCTGCGAGAAGACGGCTTCTGAGGGGAGCACTTAGGTCAGAGGGGGAGGGAATTGCGTTACATTCCCCGGTCCCGAAAGGGGAACCACTGGGCAGGAACAAGAGAAGGTAAATGGCTGGAGGGTCTTAATTCGATTTAGGATTCTTAAAAGAACCGTTCCCGGAGAAAATTCAGAAATATCCTTGCCATAAACGGCCCAACTTTTTTTTTTTTTTAAATCGGCTAAATATTCTTGCAGAGTTGCATTGGAGGGAAGAAAACACAAAGGTAACACATGAAGATCCTCCCATCTCCCAGAGACCATGGGTTAGGTGGCAAATCATCTCTTTGGATTTATCAAATAAAACGCCCAGGATTCGCGTGCCGAGTTAGTTTCCTGCTTGGGAATCCTGCGAAGTTGAGTGGTCCTTTGTTAGTTTGCCGTTAGGATTCGGCTGTCGCTGTCTGGGGTGTTTCTGGGGGTGCCGCTCTTTTCTTTTCCTGACACAGAAACAACTTAAAAACACACAAACTAATGTTGCCCGCTCCTTCGGAGCTTGTGAATTAATGCGGAAGAGAAGCTCACAGGTGCTGGAGTCTCTGAACTGGCTTGGATTAACCCCTACTGTGCATCCATTTCAACCATCCCCCCCCCCCCCCCCACTCCTGGAGGAAAACCCAAAAACAACACACCAACGTCCCCTTTCTCATCCAGCCCGGCTTCCTTTGTGTCTGTGGCTCCCTGCCGGGCAGGTGTCAGCGTCCTGAATGAGGGAAAGGCTCCGTTGATGGCTTCCACAGATGGAGCGTGGAAATCGGGAGAATAGGCCGCAGCCACAGGCCATTTCTCGGGATCCAACAAAAGCCTCCAAATAAGTCAACAAAAATCCCAAAGATCACAAAGGAAAAATGTCATTTGTCATTGACGCCGGGGCTCTTACGAGGGAATATCACTCTTGCCTTGCTCCTTGGGGCTTTCACCCGAGTCAACACGAGCGAGGTCATTTCTCTGGGTGTAAAAGAGCCCGTTCAGATCAGAAAAAAACGGTTACTTGTCCTTTTGTACCCGTCGCGTTGAATGGAAAAATTCACAGTCACAGTGAGCCCTGGACACCCTGTGGGATATACCTATGGAATATCCTGAAAGTGTCAGCCGGGGGTGGGGGTGGGGTGGATATGGGGGACAGGTGTCAAGGATTTTAGGGAACTCTCTGCGACATATTTTAATTTTATTTTAAAAGCCCTGTTCCTCGGTCTGCAGGCCCAGCTTTGAGCACAAACGTGAACAGGTTTAGCTGGGAGAGGTTGGCACAGAGAAAAGGCCATCTGATTTGGGCCGGGGCCATCTTTCTCATGAGTGAGCGGCCAACAAGGAAGTTCAGTTTCCAAGCCCACAGAGAGAGCCCTGCAGACCCTCCTGTGTCCATAAATCGCTTTGTATTATATCTGGGGCAAACACAGAGTTTAAATGGTTGTCATGTTTTGATTCTTTCTTTATTCAAATGAAAACGTCTTGCTGGGTGGAAAGACAGTGGGCCAAATTCATGCTTGCGAATGATTTTGTTCCACACCCCCGCCCCCGCCTTTTTCTTTTGCCTGTCTTGGACTTATATTGGTCTGGAAATCAATAATTACAGAATTCCACGTGACCAAATCCCTATCAAATTGAGGTAAGATCTCATGTATAATAACGCTAA
The DNA here is from genome assembly GCF_027595985.1 of Sorex araneus. Lineage (NCBI taxonomy): Eukaryota > Metazoa > Chordata > Mammalia > Eulipotyphla > Soricidae > Sorex > Sorex araneus. The sequence continues at coordinate 255,652,465 of NC_073313.1, read as the reverse complement.
GGAGGGTGAAATATTTCCTCAGGCTACAGCCGAGGTCACAAGGGGTTAACTGACAAAGACCGAGTCTCTAATTCTGTAATTCCTTCTTTAATTAAACTTCATGGTTGGTCCGCTGGTGGTAATACTTCTGCCTTCTTCTCCTCCCAGTTTGATCCGTTTCCTAAGGAAGAATTTGTAATCCTGTGGGGGTATGATTGTGACCTGTGCTTAATTCTTCTTCTTCTTTTTTTTTTCTCTTTCTTCACTGACAGTGTTAATTTCCCCAAAGTTAATCTTGGGAATCACTGTGAACTAGTAGGAATGTGCAAAAATTGGGCACCTAAGACCTAAAATTTGCTTATGATAGTAAAAGAAGAAGCACAGAGTTGAAATGCTCTGGCCCCTGGGAGACATATTCCTGTAGCCACACTGATATTTTTTGAAACTTTCAAGTGATTTCTTCCTCTACTTTTGTCTATAAAGAATTTAAGATTACTTTACAACTCTTTGTAACAACATCCAATCATATTCTTTCATAAAGGTATCCTTACTACCGTAGAAGATAAACAGAAAGAGTGATTGGCTCAGCCATATCTGATCATAGTTTATTTCAGATCAAATCTCAGAACCGAAGGTCTTTCCCAATTCTTTCTCTTATTTTTTCTAAAGAAGGTTGGTTAGATGCAATGAGGTAAGTGGCCACGTGTTACAGACCTGAAACTTCTCTCCTTGTCAAGAGGGGTGTTAATCTTGTCTCCTTTTATACAACACTCATAATTTTTTTGTACAGCACTGTCATAATTTTGGGGGGGATGGGGGTCACACCCAGCAACGCACAGGGGTTGCTCCTGGCTCTGCACTCAGGAATTACTCCTGGTGGTGCTCAGGGGACCACATGGGATGCTGGGAATTGAACCCAGGTAGGCTTTGTGCAAGGCAAACGCCCTACCTGCAGTGCTATTGCTCCAGCTTCAAAACTGTCATAATTCTTAAAGAAAACTTAAAATAGACTTTGACTTCTTAAATCCGTTCAATACAGAAATATTGACTCCCTTCTTAGTTCCAACAACTAGACTTTAATGCTATAAAGAATTCAGTTGAATTGAATTTAATAGGGAATCTTTGTTATATAATATTGCTGTTTTCGTTTTGTGAATTTCATTTGAATCTACTAAGTTTCTGAATATCGGGACAAGTGAAAGTAAGAGTGGGAATCCATTAAGTGATCTACATTGGAATTTCATTTTGGCTAATTTCTGGCATTGCTTTTCAGAAAAATTGTGTGTGTGCATGTATATGTGTGTGTTCACATGAAAGGTAAAGCAACTCACCTCCTAATTTTTTTTGTTGTTATTAGTCATGTGTTTTATTACTGTGATCACACCCAGTGCTGATCCCAGCAGTGCTGCTAGGGGTGATGGGACTTGTTGGTAGGGATCAAATCCAAAGCCTATGCATATGCAAAGCATATGCTCTTCCACTTGAGCTACATTCCTGACCTCTTAGCACCTATTTAGTGCACTACAGACTTGAAAAGAAAGTAAAGGACAAGAGGCCTAGTATGGAGGATAAGGCATTTGCCTATGCTCTGCCGACCCAGGTTTGATCCTTGGTACCACATATGATCTCTCATGACTGCCAGGTGAGTGAACCCTGAGCACAGAGCTAGTAGTAAGCCCTGAGTACTGTCAGGTGTGGTAGCAAAACCCAAACCCAAACCAAACCCTGCCCCTCCCCCCCAAAAGAGAAAGAATGTCATGTGCCGAAGCATGTCATGTGTAGTACCACAAAGTTGAACAAGTTCCATTCGCCATGGCTGTATGACCAGAGTAACCTGTCAGTTTATTTTTTCTGTACAGTGGGTAAGCACTTTATTTTGGGGTGTGTGTGTGTGTGTGTGTGTGTGTGTGTGTGTGAGATTGCATGAGGGGAGGAAATTATTATTTTCTTGGTCTGGTTTGCTCCAGGTTCATTGCAATCATGGAGCTAAATTAATTGTTATTAGCCATGTGTGTTATTAGTTGAATAATATATTAATATTCATCCTGGGTCCTCTTTTGGTTTATTTGCTTGTTTATTTGTTTGCTTAAAGCTAGAATAGATTATGAGGAAGTTTTAATCAAGAGCAAAACTTTTGCAAGTCTGATATGAATAGGAATTGGGATATAATCTAAGAATTCCTGGGCAATTTGGAGCAATAGAATTTCCACTTGGAAGGCCACGTACTGCTGTGAATTTTCTTATGAGAATTATTCTGGAATTTCAAATTGGGAGAAAATAGTTCTACTGAATAATAAAGCACACTTTGGGAAGGTATGGATAGAATACGACCAAACAACTTAAATACAATGGAACAGCTCCTCTTAATATTAAGACTGAACAACAGAAATAGACCAAAGAGATCATATTACTGAAGATATATCTCTCCCTCCCTTCCTTCCCTCTCTCTCCCTTTCTTTCTTTCTTTCTTTCTTTCTTTCTTTCTTTCTTTCTTTCTTTCTTTCTTTCTTTCTTTCTTTCTTTCTTTCTTTCTTTCTTTCTTTCTTTCTTTCTTTCTTTCTTTCTTTCTTTCTTTCTTTCTTCCTTCCTTCCTTCCTTCCTTCCTTCCTTCCTTCCTTCCTTCCTTTCTTTCTTTCTTTCTTTCTTTCTTTCTTTCTTTCTTTCTTTCTTTCTTTCTTTCTTTCTTTCTTTCTTTCTTTCTTTCTTTCTTTATTTCTTTCATCTCCCACATTTTTGGGCTTCATTCCTCTCTCTGTGCTAAGGGGTCACTCAAGGGACCATATGAGGGACCAAGGATCAAACCCAGGTAGGCTATATGCTAGGCAAGTGCCTTAGCTGCTGAATTGTCTCTTTGGGCCCTCTTTTGGTTTATTTGCTTGTTTGTTTGTTTGTATAAAGCCAGGAATTGAATATGGGCCTCCTGCGTGCAAAGCATGCATTTGGTCCTTTGTGTTCTCTTACTAGCCCCTAAAAAGGGTATATTTAATTTACCTATTGTATCCTCATAATTTGTTAGTTCATTTAGATAACTCATGAACTCATTTAGATAACTTGCTTTCTATTTCCAATCATAGCATTTGATATTCTGCACAGAAAAAAAAGCAATTCATTCTATTGAGCAACCATTACAAAACAAAAATCAGATTCTTTGTAGCTAATATTTAATATCTCCTAGTTTCTTGAGTAAAGTTGAATTTCAACAAAACTGTTTCATTTATGCTTTCATAATTATATTTTAGTTTTAAATTGTTTTTGGTTAAATTCAAAAGATTCACACTCAGGATACTACTGTGAACTATGTTTTGTGTGAGAAGTGAATTTTATTTACGCGAAGTGACAGAACAAATAGTAGTATTTCTATCTTTAGGAATAGAAAATATTTTCTAGTTAGTAGATTAATCTTGGGTTGCTGATTTAACATATTTGAAATCCCACATCCTTTTGGGGTTTACAAATGGGAAAATGTTAGAATTAACTTTTATAAGACTGTGACTTTATAGTACCAAAAATGGTTGCTTGACTCAACAGTTTTTCAGCACAGAAATGAAGTACATTTCTTCAGTGATTTTTAAAAAGATGCTGTATGGAGATTCCTAATTAAACGTGACTTTTGGACTGATTTATAATAAACAGCTAGAAATAAAAGTAGTGACTTGTTAGCCTGTTAAAGAAAAAAAATTATGGTAAGGGCTTTCCTATTGAAATCTGATATATTCAGAGTCTTAAATCACTGGTTGTCAGTGACTTCATCTTTTACTTAAAAAATAGATCAAAACCCTCATGAAAGAAAGAATAATTATTCCCCAGAAAAATTCAGGTATACAATAATTACAAATTTTTTCAAATAATTTTTTTTTGGTTTTTGGGTCACACCCGGTGATGCACAGGGGTTACTCCTGGCTCATGCACTCAGGAATTACTCCTGGCGATGCTCGGGAGACCATATGGGATGCTGGGAATTGAACCCGGGTCGGCCGAATGCAAGGCAAACGCCTTACCCGCTGTGCTACTGCTCCAGCCCCCCCCCCCAAATATTTTTTTAATGATTTACAGATCACCAGAGCTTATCCATGAACCCCAAAGCTGTGAGAGAATCATGATATGATAGTAATCTTCCATTTTCTTTGTTTGTTTTGGGGCCATACCCAGCAGTACTCAGAGCTTCCTCCTGGCTGTGTGCTCAGGGATCACTCCTGGCAGTACACAGGAATCATATTTGGTGCTGAGGATCAAAACAGGTACAAGCCGAGCACCTTAACTCATATACTATCTCTCTAGCCCTAATAGTTTCATTTTAAAGATGCAAAATGGGGGCAGAGAAATAAACATCAGTTTAAAACAAATTTAAGTAAAATTTCATACTTTTATTTCAGGATTGATGCTTGGAAACATGATGATATCGGTTTACTCTTGACATTCTATCTTTTTTTTTCTTAAATTTTTAAAATTATAATTTAGGTAATGGCTAAAATAATGTTAAATTTTATGATTTTGATGTATAAAGTTACTGCACACCACCAAAATGCCCACGACCTTCTTCCCCTGACCCTACGTCATCTCATGTAGTCTGATCTTTGTTCATGGCACTACGCACCCCTTTGCTTGTTAATCTACTTTGTAATACAACACCAAGGGTCCATCCTTCTATGCTGTCTATTTTCTTGTCAAAACTTGCATTTCATTCTGCATTCTTTTACAACATGGACATTGAACACCTACTATATGCTCCAAGTGTTCTAACAGTGAACAAGGTAGGGAGGGATCTTGAATTTACGTTCTGGGGTATTGACTGTCAAGGTGAAGAACAGCGGTCTTGACCCTCAGCATTAACTCTCCCCGGTACTTATAAATCTGAACAGCCTTTTTTCCCTTCAGAAACCAGAGATGATTTTGATTAATTGACCTGACAGTGCATGGCACATCATATTTACACGGGAAGACTTAATAACCCCAGAGACTTCCGTAGGAAACATGAAAATTTCCACAGACTGGGATCTTAATGGGATCAGAGTTAGAGAAAGTGTCAGCCAAGGTCTCACATTCCTATAGGCAGAGGACGCTTCTTCTCATTCCTTCAATGCTCTGACTTTGTCTCTGAATTTAAGTTAGACAGAAGGGGTAGGATAACAGAGATCAGAGCGTGGAAAGAAAAATAAAGTGAAAATCTATTGTCTTCAGAGGGAGATAAGTAATCTGTTTCTTGGGGATTATACTATTTGTAATTTAAATTATATCATGGAAATATATGGATAAATCATGGCAGAAAGTATTATATATACTTGGGAATTTTGAGAGGGAAAGAAGAATTAATGTGGAATATTCTAGAGATAGTTCTTTTCTTGGGGTGGGGGGGCAGTGCCCAGGGTTTCCTCTTAGCAGGCTTAGGGGACTCTGTGAGGTGCTGGAGATGGAACCCAGGTTGGCCATGTGCAAGATAAGTGCCTCACTGCTGTACCATCTCTTCAGTCATAATCATGGCTTTTAAAGTAGCATCTAGGATCTGTAAAATCAATACTGATCACCTAGGTATGTGTTAGAAATAGACTCTCAGAATTCACCCCCATCTACTGAGTCATCAACCTGGGAAACAGGAAAGTTAGCCCATGTTTTGTTTTGTTTTGTTTTTTCTTTCTGGGTCACACCTGGTGATGCACAGGGATTACTCCTGGCTCTGCACTCAGGAATTACTCTTGGCAGTGCTCAGGGGACCAAATGGGATGCTGGGAATCGAACCTGGGTTGGCTGTGTGCAAGGCAAACGCCTTACCTGCTGTGCTATTGCTCCAGCCCAGAGCCCCTAGCCCATGTTTTTTTTTTTATAATTTATTGATTTTTTAATTAGTGAGTCACAGTGAGGGTACAGTTACAGATTCACACATTTTCGTGCTTGTTTTACCCTCATGCAATGTTCGAGAGCCCATCCCTCCACCAGTGTCCATTCTCCACCACTTATGAACTCAGTATCCCTCCCACCCCCCTATCCCGTTCCCCCCCCACCCCACTCCGCCTCTGTCCTAACCCATGTTTTAACAAGCTTTTCAAAAAGTTCCATTGCTCCAAAAGTTTGACAACCACTGATGTTCAATTATGCTTATATTGTTTTCTATTTAATTAAATATCTGTCAAATGTGTATCCATGCAAGTTGTGTTGAGAGCCTTAAATGCAATACCTGTCATTTCTCAGCATGTCAGCACTCCTTAAGATGCTCCTGTAATTAAAAAAAGAATTTATTAGTTAATATTAAGATATTTAAAAATAAGACTTTTATTAAATCAGTCTATTTTATTATAAATTAGCATAATTGAAAAATCATCCCTAATGGCTAACATACATTAGATGTATTATATGTAGTTCCCTTTTACTTTTACTCACAAGCCTTTGTTTCCATTAATTTATATCTTATGAATTTGCTTAATTTTGTAGTGTTTGAATGTGTTTATGATATAGAAGTATTAAAAGGTTTAAACACTTAAAATCATATACTTATGGGTTATTTTAGTGTATACCTTTTGGGGCAGCTTATGGTTTATACTGAAATAGAGTGAAATTTTATTTTATTTTATTTTATTTTATTTTTGCTTTTTGGGTCACACCTGGCGATGCACAGGGGTTACTCCTGGCTCTGCACTCAGGAATTTCCCCTGGCCGTGCTCAGGGGACCATATGGGATGCTGGGATTTGAACCCGGGTCGGCCGCGTGCAAGGCAAATGCCCTACCCGCTGTGCTATCGCTCCAGCCCCAGAGTGAAATTTTAGATTTTTGTAGGACAGAGTTCAATTTGAGCTTAAGATTAAAGAGAGTATCATGGGAGAGAGCAGTTATTTATTTATTTTTGGTGGTGAGGGCAGTCACATGAATTGACATGGGGTTGGCCCTGCCCAAGCTTCTTGTCCTGTACTATTTGTTTGGCCCCCGAGAAATCACTTTTTATTAGTACTTCTAGGGCTACCCTGAGTCCGACCAGCCTGAGCAGGCAGATGAGTTGCCCTAACATGATTGTTAATAATCTACAATTTTCTGGCTTTCCTTCCTCATTTGCCGGCAGCACACCTCAGCCACTTCCCTGGAGGGTGCCCCAGTTACTTGGGGGAGTTTTCAGGGCACACTGAAGATTGCTTTGGTCCTCCACACTGCCTCGATGTGCAGTGAACCTCTGAGAATGCTGCATTTCTGACCAGAGCCCGGTGTCTTGCTTTCGAACCATCAGCAGGGAGCTGAAAGAAATGCAGCTATGGTCACAGCTCCCAAGTACTGTACTGTAGTATTGTAGCACTGTCGTCCCATTGTTCATCGATTTGCTTGAGCTGGCACCAGTAACGGTCTCCATTGTGAGACTTGTTGTTACTGTTTTTGGCATATCCAATACGCCACGGGTAGCCTGCTAGGCTCTTCGGTGCGGGCGGAATACTCCTGGTAGCTTGCTGGGCTCTCCAAGAGGGAGGGAGGAATTGAACCTGTGTGAGGCAAATGCCATACCTACTTTGCTATCACTCCAGTCCAGATAATAACATGTGTGCAAATTCCGATCTAATTCTCAGCTCTGCCTTCTCTTCCTTTGGGAGCTGATACTATACTTGGAAGTTCTCCTTTTTTCATACATATTAATATAAGAAAATTGAAATTTTGCTAGGGAGGATACAGTAGCAAGGCTGAACTCAGGAGCATGTGACCTATTTAGTTAGACAGGGCTTGGTTTCATGGTATATTGTCATCTTGAAGTGCATAATTGGTTTTGGACATTGAACCCCACGGTTTTTCGTTGTCCTAAGTTCCTTAAATTAGGGAAATTACCTACCCATTTTACAGAAATTCAAGTCTAAAGTTCAAATTCAAGATAGTTTATTAGAGTACGCCTACATCTTCTCGAGCTGTTTTTGACTTGGCATCAAGAATGTTGAAACTCTTTTAAAGTATTTCCTAATATCAGGTAATGAGTCACTAAATATAGGCATAAAATGATATTTCCTGAAGGAGTAGATGTGTCTATAAGACTCCTGCAATAATTTATTATTCCTGTTTTTTTGGGACACTAAGTCAACCTTGGAACACTTAAAGGTCAAATTGTTCATAGATCTCCTGACATAAAAATAACTGGTGGAAATTGATCAGAACCAAATGAAACATGATTCATTCATTAGCCATCCATTAAGTGCTAAGGAGAATGGGGAGACAAGAGGAATAAGTTTCAACCCTATTTTCTAAAAGTACATAATGGACCTAGGGTGACAGATGCAAGAAGCAATTACTTCTGCCTAGGAGGCTTGGAGATAGGGTAGGGGGAGAGATTAAGTATCGTTGAATAATGTTGCACGGCCCTGAGGGGCTGGAGACCCACGGAAAGACAGTGGGGATGTACTTTCAGAGAGGGCGCTGAACCTTAGGACTCGGTCAGACTTCCACTTTCACTCACAGTTGATCTGCTTTCCCCTTCTTGTGCTTTCAGCCTCAGCTCCCCAGTCGGATGAAGGCTCTGACATAGACTCGGAACCAGACTTGCCCCTTAAGAGGAAACAGCGCCGGAGTCGGACCACCTTCACCGCCGAGCAGCTCGAGGAACTGGAACGCGCTTTTGAGAGAACCCACTACCCTGATATCTATACCAGGGAGGAACTGGCTCAGCGGGCGAAGCTCACTGAGGCCCGGGTCCAGGTACTGGCATTCAAACCTTCCTGCCCTGCTTAACTCCTCATAGGAAATCAGAAAGTGCTTCTCCCCAAAGCACATTTCACACTAGGAGACTAGCTATGTGAGGAACTGCACTTCACTGTGAGTTGTCTACTCTCAAGAACTTCCTCCTTTACCTGTAAGCCAACCTCCCCCCCTCCCTCCCTCCCTCCCTCCCTCCGTTCCTCCCTCCCTCCCTCCTTCCCTCCCTCCCTTTCTCTCCTCTATTCCTTCCTTCCTTCCTTCCTTCCTTCCTTCCTTCCTTCCTTCCTTCCTTCCTTCCTTCCTTCCTTCCTTCCTTCCTTCCTTCCTTCCTTCCTTCCTTCCTTCCTTCCTTCCTTCCCACTTTCCCTTCCTTTCTTCCTTTTCTCTTTTCCTCTTTCCTTTCCCTCTCTCTTCTTTCCTTCCTTTCTTGTTTCCCTTTTCTTTTTGGGTCATACCTGGCAGTGCTCAGGGGTTACTCCTCAATCTGCACTCATGAATTACTCCTGGCAGGATCCAGTAACCATATTGGATGTTGGGGATCAAACCTGGGCTGGCAGCTTGAAGAAAAGTGCTCCACCTGTTGTAGTATCACTCCCGCCCCTGAGGCCTCTTCTTTATATTTTGCCTTGTCCTGTTGACATTCCTCACTTTCATTTCCTTTTGTGATTTCTAATCTCCACTCTGCCCTGTCCCGTGAAGCTATTTTATTTTAGATAAATATGTTGTATACAGCCGTATTTTCATTTTACTTTGATAACCAATCAGAAAATTGGTTCTCTACCTATTAATGGGGGGAAGTTTAACTAAATTTATGATAAATGGGTATGTTTGATTTATTTCTTTTCACGTTATTTGATACAAGTACTTTATTTTTTGCTGGGTGTTGGATCACACCCTGCAGTGCTCAGGGGATATTCCTGCTCTGTCTACTTGCGAGTAACTCCCAGTGCTGTTACTCTCTGAGTCCAGAGAGTATCTGAGGCCAGATACTCTCTGAGTCCAGAAATTGAACCAGATTTGGCTGCATGCAAGGCAAATGCCTTCACCTCAGTACTATCTCTCCAGACCCTGGTAAAAGTATTTTATATATCTAAAGCAAATAAAAAATTTTTTTTTGGTTTTTGGGTCACACCTGGCGATGCACAGGGGTTACTCCTGACTCTTCACTCAGGAATTACCCCTGTCGGTGCTCAGGGGACCATATGGGATGCTGGGATTAGAACCCGGGTCGGCCATGTGCAAGGCAAACGCCCTACCCGCTGTGCTATCGCTCCAGCCCCCGCAAATTAAAAAATTTTTGCTTTGTTTTTGGACCACACTTGACAGTCTTCGGGGATGGTTCCTGGCTTTGTGCTCTGGGATCACTCCTGGCCATGCTCAAGGGACCCCATGGGATATCGGGAACTGAACCAGGGCCAGCTGCATGCAAGGCTAATGCTCTATCTGCTGTACTACTTCTCTGGCCCGGTGTGCAAAGAGTTTAAATGTGATCCGTTCGTTTCCTTTGTATTTGTTGTTGTTGTTATTGTTGGGGAGCCCTATCTGGTAGGTGATCATGGGGGCACATGACGACATGCCAGGAGCCAAAACCAGGCCCTCCAACATGCCAGGTCTGTCCTCCATACTTCAGCTACATCTTTGGCTTTCTCTGTATTCATAATATTTTTTTTGCTATTTATGAAAAATGCAATTTCTTATTAGACTTTGATTCCTAAGAAGAGGTTATTGCAGCAGGTCTAAAACAGAATTGTGTAGATTCACTCACTTCAGTCACTATTCCAAGACTGGCTTTATTCCAGGCACTGGCTGGATGTTACGGATGGTACACTAATCACAGCAAACTAAGTCTGAGTGCTTCCTCAGTGCCAGGCAGTTTCTTTTCCACATCTGATTTAAAAAAAAAATCGAACGAATGGGAACTGGAGTGATACTATAGCAGGCAGAGCACTTGCCTTTCATTTGGCCAGCGCTGGTTCGACCCCCAGCAACCATATGGTCCCCCGAGCCCATCAGCAGTGGACCTCTGAGTTCAGAGCCAGGGGAAAGCCCTGATTACTGCTGGATCCCCTGCCCCCCCACCCAATTAAGCTAATATTGAGTTACATTAATGTATATATTCCAGGAACATACTTTTACAGATGTCTTCACAAGTACGTTGTCACACCATATCTACCACCAGTGTATAGAAACCCTTCAAATTCTGTCTGTTGGATTCCCTCCACCTGTGGTATCCCTGCTTCTTCCCTCCCCACTGAGTTGGCATTACTTCCTCGAAAATTCAAACTATTTAAGTGCTAAAGTCACCTCAGTGATAGATGTATGCGCACTTCCTCTCTATCCTTGTCAATTATGCAGGGGTGTGATTAGACAAAATCTCTTCCTTTATGAAATTTATAGCCTAGAAAAATTTCAGTAACTGTATCATTATAAGAACCTCTAATTTTTGCTCTTCTGGGGATCTAACTCAGTGATATGCGCAGAGCATGTGTTCTCTGAATAAGGACAATTCGAATCATCTTTGAGTTTTTTTTTAATTAATATTTTTTTGTTTGGGGGCCATACTTGTGATGTTCAGGGGTTCCTCATGGCTCCGCACTCAGGAATTACTCCGGTGATACTTGAGGGATATATGGGATGCCAGGGATCAAACCCTGCTCTGCTGCAGACAAGGCAAGTTCCCTGCATGTACTATTGCTCTGGCCTGTCTTTTAAGTTCTTATAAGTACCCTGAACATTTTGAAAGAGGCTGCTTTAGTGCAATGTATTTCTGCTGTGTGATGCATAATGCTTTTGTTATTAATATAAACGTTCCTCATTCAGGTAGTAAAACTGTTAGAAAGATTATGAACGTCGATGTATCTTGAAACTTATTACAACCCTGAAGTTAGGTTTCATGCAGAAAATGTCCCACATAACATATGTTATTCCAAGATCCATGACTTTCATAGTTTAAGGCTGGGGTTCAGCAGGGAACCAGTCCATTGGTACTATCTCAATATTGATCACAGTGCCTTCTCTTTTATGCTTAATTATTCCTATTGCTGAATTTTACAATGAGATACTAGTCAGAGAGTTTGTTTCATTCAGCTTGACTTTCCCCCAGGACCGTCAGTGTGCTAGTAAAGTTATAGGATGCTAAAATGCAGTAAGAAATCACTTTAGGGTGCCAGAGCAGTAGTGAAATGGGTAGGGTGTATTGTGGTTGACTTGGGTTTAATCCCCAGCACCTCATATGGTTCCCTGAGCACTGCCAGGAGTGATGCCTGCTCACAAAGCCAGAAATAAACCCTGAGCACCTCCCAGTATGGCCCAAAAAATACAAAGAAAGAAAGGAAAAAAGAAAGGAAGGAAAGGAGGAAGGAAGGAAGAAAGAAAGGGAAAGAAAGAAAGAGAGAAAGAAAGAGAGAAAGAAAGAAAGAAAGAAAGAAAGAAAGAAAGAAAGAAAGAAAGAAAGAAAGAAAGAAAGAGAAAAAGAAAGAAAGAAGCTAAGGGAATGTAGTCTAATATAAGCAATAAACTAAACTCACAAAAAATTTTAAAACAAAGATGCAATGAGTGTGATGGGAAAGGAGAGTATAGTGGGAGTTTATAAGAGAAAAGGTTGAACTCTTTTTGGATTAAACCAGAGAGGCTCACGAAGAAGGCAGAGTTCAAATGGGTTTTCAAGGCTCTATACTCACTAAACAGGAGGGTGAGTCTACCCGGGACAGGGAATAAGAGGAGCATAAACAGAATTAGGGCATCTGTGAGATAGCTTGGAAGGCTGAGCACATGCTTTGTTCAATCTCCAGCATCTTGTGGTCACTACTGGGAGTGACCACCAAGTACCAGGCTGGGAGTAGTTATTGAGCCCTTCTATATGTGGCCCCCCCTAAAGCAAAGAATGAAAACAAGACAAAACAAAAAAAACCCCAACCCAGAGCATTGGAAGCTTAGGAGTTATATATGGGGGGGGCTCTCATTTCCAGTGATATTAAGGAACAGTCCAGTTAGATTAAGGAACAGTGCATCATTCAATTTGGTTGAGGGAGAGCAAGTGAGAAGTATAAGGATGGTGGGAAAGTGTGTTCATAAGCTGCAGACATGTTATGGAGGGTATGGAGTGCAGGGTCATGCTTTCTGTGGAAGGCAGTAGAGGCAGTGGTGGTTGGACTGGGAAGAAAGGATGGGGGGAATCATACTCAGAAGTGGGTATAGGCAACACATTGTACAAGTTGGAGACAGGTGGAAGAAAGAGTGAAGGGAATAGTACTGGATCTGACTAGATTTGTAGTGCAAATGACAGATTTATAGTGGAAAGTCTTGACTCTGCTTATTTTATTGGGATGCAGTATTCCTCTTTAGAAGGGACCATCAATTACTCTAAATGACCCTTTGTGTATGTAAATATAACACTTCTAAATCTAGAATATTTTTGAATATACAGTACATGTGTTATAGTTTTATGGAAAACAATGGCACAAGCACTATATGTATCACATATATTTTTCTTTTTCTTTCTTTGTATAGTTCCATGACTATCTGGTCTAAATGTGAAGAAAGCCCCCTTCATTTTTCTACTCCTCTTGGCCCACTCTGTTCTGGAATTGGGACTCTATGCTCCCTGACTTCCATGTTGAGTGTTGTCCTTCTGCTTGAACTCAAAATCAGACAGACAAGAAATACTTTCCTAAAGAAATCAAAGCGAGTGAAGAAAAACCAGAAAGAGTGTTCAGTGTTGCTCTACCTCTTTGCTACCTTTGCCAAAAAATGAGGATGGAGGATAAAATAAATCTCGAAAACAACCCTTGTAACTTATACACCCAGTGCCAGCACTGGGAATCTGGCTCAGTGACTGTAAAAGGGAAAAAAGGATGACCCATTAACTTTCAGAGGACCTGGGACCAAACCAGTAAAGAGTGGTTCATATTTGTCTATACAGTGACCTCCTGTGCAAGGCAGGATTCTCATTAACCTAACAGCTGTCCTAATGTGGCTTTAACCCGGTGACTCTTTACATTCCTTATGGCTTCATTAGTTCCCTTGAGACACATTATGTCCTGCACCACAGCTATGATCTACAGCCTAACAAATTCCCTACAACATACGGCATATGGATCTTTTACTTAACCCAGCAGGAAAAAGAAGAGAGTAGTTAATCACTGATTAAAATGCCAGAACAAAATCCTTTCGTTTTCAGAAGGATCTGGGAAAGCAGTAGCAAAGTCAACTCAGTTTGAGTGATGGCCAGAGACTGTGAGTTAGTTTAATCTGGGGCACCTGGGAAAACCAAACACCAAACCAAGCCCCTCACCCCCACCTCTAACATGTCTATGTTCCCTTTTTCCCCCTTCCTGAGTAAAAATATTGTTAAACGCTTTTGGGTAGAGGTAAGAGTAAAGTGATAACAGTCCATTGTTATTATGTTATTTAAAATGTGTCTTTACAGTAGTTATATTGTGTTTATTATAGCCACATCTGAGCACACAATCTAAGAATTATGGTACACTGACTATTGTCCAATTTGCCTTCTAAGTATCTGTTAGGCAAACAATAACAGGTATGATAGGTTTGTGGTGAAGAATAACTTGAAGATGATTAAGGACATATACAAATGTCTTACAAAGATTCTAAGAACTCCATGCCAAAAAAATCATTCTATAGTTTTCTGCTGGATTTTGTTCTTGATATATACCAATACACAGTTGGACATAATTTCATGTACATCTGTGATTTCATTCATGGACACTTGCTATTTCTTCTTGTCAATTTTGCCCATCTTTTCCCCAGCCTACTCCTGATTCACTGATCAGAGATGTAGCAGTTGGGCAGGAGAGATAGATCAGTGGGTAAGGCACATGCCTCTCAAGTGACTGACCCAGGTGTGATCCTTAAGCCCCGTTAGAAAATGATCTGTGAGCACAGAGCCAGGAGTGAACCGTGTATCGTGAGCATCAGTGTATTTATCCCTCCACCCCATGGCCCAAAGAAGATGAGCAGCAGCAATGTTAAAGGGCAGATGAGACTGTGATCCAGGAACAGAGAACTGAGTAGAGGGAAAGTCTAGAGAATGAGCAAGTTGACTGGAATTTCCCGACTTGAAAAGTACTGGCTTTGGTGTAACATTGGATATTTCTGAATCTACAGTTTCAATCAAACTTTTAGTAATCTTGATGTGAATTATCTTTCTGTGGATTACTTCTTAGATTCTGACTCCAAATCTTTGGAATTTGCTTAAAAGAATCTATCAGGACTAATAATTGCTTTTAATACTCACATTGAAAATGGGAACCAGGTAAAATTAAGCCTATGCGGTGCGGCAATTAGCACTAATCCATGACACTTGGAAGCAAATTTGTCCTAAGTCTGCATCCAAGCCAAACTGGCTCCCAATTGTTTTTGAAGTGTTACTTAGGCACTTTCCTGTTTGCTCATAGGCACAAAAGGCTTTGGCAGTTGACCACAGGACTGAAAAAACAAAGGTTCTAATTCTTGGTTTTCTCAGGCAGTTGTCAATGTGACCTCTTTACTTAATGGTTGACACTTATCGAACACTTTATATCTCTTGGGTATCTTTTGGGGAGTTTTGATTATTTTGTCTCATGTAATTGTCACAACTCTGTGAAGTAGTTTTCTATTTCTCCCACTTAGCAGAGGAGATAGATGCCAAACAAATTATTCCAGGTCCAAGAAGTAGTAAGAAAGTGGGAAGGCCAGGATTCAACTTTTGCTTGGTGTTTCATCATACCCATAGAAATGACAATGCTCTTTGAAAAGGATTAAGTATTTATCTTTTACAATGTTAAGTTTCGCCGTGTTCTTCAAGCCTGTGTTCTCTTTGAAGGGGCATCTCACTTGCTTGTTTCTGAGTTTCTTTGCTTGCCTGTTGCTGCTCTGGCGAAGGCTGTGTTCTCTCTTGAGCACATTTTCTCTCTTTCCTCATACATATTTCTAAGCAAATTCCATTCAATAAAAACGACCTGAGTTTACAATAAATAAGTAAATGAAATGTTAAATTTTTACCAACTTATATTGTGGAGAAATAGGTTAATTCTTTCACCAATAAAGAGAAAATATATGAAAGCCTTATCATCATCTACTCTGTGTTAGAATGAGGTCCTGGACATCTTTTTTTAACCAATTTAAGTTTTGTCAAAAAATTATTGAACATTATATAACCTCCCAAATGGACTTAGAGATCATATCTAAAGAATTGCATAGTGTTTTTTTTTTCTCTTTTGGGCCACACCCGGTGATGCTCAGGGGTTACTCCTGGTTCTGCCCCTAGGAAGTATCCCTGGCAATATTTGGGTTCAATGCAGGATCAAACCCAGGTGGGCCATGTGCCAGACCTACCTGCTATGCTATCACTGCTATCACATCAGGCCAACATACGTAGTTTTATGGAGAGGTTTTGTGAAGAAACATGTAAAAATCTAGGGGACAAATGGAAATGAACTGGCTGTAGTTCAGTAATGAAATAACAATTTGCTATGAAGGTGAGATTTAGATATAATGTGACATTTTATAGGCAATTATAAGTGATAAACTATGACCAATGTTAGCTATGAACCCAAGTATACCTTTTCCCCCTACTTTCTTTTTGGGTCACACCGGTAATGCACAGGGGTCACTCCTGGCTCTGCACTCAGGAATTACCTCTGGCGGTGCTCAGGGGACCATATGGGATGCTGGGAGTCGAACCCGGGTAGGCCGCGTGCAAGGCAAATGCTCTACCTGCTGTGCTATTGCTCCAGCTCCTTCCCCCTACTTTCTTACCACACTAAATGTGGAATGAAAATGGCAGGTGATATATAGGAAGAAATTGGTGGGCTACTTATACTGCCCTCCAGAATGGCAAAGATCTATTTGAAATTATTACCATTGCTCTTCTTTTTATAAGCTAAGTTCCTGGTAATTCTAGCCAGAATCAGAAATGGCCTTCCAACATTCAGCTTATTCTAATGTTTTATACTAACACATCATTCCATGATTATTAGAAATTGCTGATACAATATGTAATAAGTCATTTAAGACTTCCAAGTACCAAGGGCACGTCTTTAAGTTAAAGATAGGTTAGCAACAGTATCCTAGGATCATTTGACTTAGTCAGTTTTGGTGTTTAACAGAAGACTTTTTTTTTTTTGGCATGGGGGGGGGCGAGTTGTGGTGCTGGGGAACCAAACCCAGGGTTATCATATATGCAAAATATATGTGTTGCTACTAAGCTATATTCTGGGTCTTTGAAGATATATTTTTTATGGAGGGAGGAAAATACCTGGTAGTGTTCAGGGACTACTCCTGGCTCTGTGATCAGGGAGCACTCCTGTAGGGCTCGGGGAGTATTGGGATTGAACTTCCATCAGACACGTGCAAGGCAAATGCCCTACCGACTTACCTCTCTAGCTAAAGATACATCCTTCAGGGGTTTCAAAAGTCATAACTCTTTGAATTTCAGCCGCAGCCTCAATACTCCAGTATCTGTCCCTTTTAATGCTCTGAGTTTTTGCTTTGGTTTTCAGAGTTGCTGACTATCGCAGATCCAATAAGCTTGTACTGGCTAGAAAATAGGAAAATCTGGCCAGAGACAGGCAGGTTAATTGTCAGTGAGTGATCATTTCTTTTAAAAAGTGTTATCTAGATATTTAGTTTAAGAAATAGGTTTTTAGGTCTAAGTAGCATTTAAATGTTTTATTTTTAAGTCTCTTCACCTTCCTGTGGAATCTTTATTTTTCAATCAAGATTTATTTCTCACTTGGGTTGTTTCCAGATTTTAGGTATTGTAAAAATGGTGAAGAACATTTTTGGGTTTATTTTCGGGGCCATATCTTTTGGTACTCATGGCTTACTTATGACTGTGCTCAGAGCTCACTCAGTGGTGCTCAGGAGATCATAGGCAGTGCCAGGTTTTGAACTGGGGCCCGCTGTATGAAAAACAAGTGCCTTAACCTCTGAACTATCTGTTTGGCCCCAAGAACTTTTATATTCAGCTCCTAGTAGATACTCTCAATGTTCTCTGTATTCTTCTTTGTATCATTTTAGAAAAGTGAAAAAAATCACTCTAAGGTTTATGTTCCTTGATCTTTTAGTTTAATTTTTTTGGAAATATTTTTAGAAAGTGATGACATTGCTTCTTATTGATCATTTGATCAGAGACATTCTTGTGCAAAATTTGGTTAAGAAAGAGTTAGAATGAACTTAAGTCAAAAGTAGATTGACTGATGCAGTGATCAGGTATTACCACCACTCAAAATACCAAACTCGATTTACTAGCTAAAGGTTACAAAAGGAAATTGGCAGGGAGAAGTTGGCAAAATGCTTTAATAATAACTGAAATGTAAACTTCCGAGTTCCTCTACAAGGGCTCTTCAGTAGAACTGAAGATAGAAGTCTCAATGAACTAAGTTACATCAGAATCTTTGGAACTTAACTCTTCCCCTAGTGTTTACAGTCCTGGCGCAGCACTGTACCTAGGGGGTGAGTTCACCTCAGCCAGATGTCCTTCACTCATCTTGAAATTTTATAACATCGAATATAATTTTGGTGTGCAGTAAATAACAAGTGTTCCCGGTAATCATACGGTCCTGATTTCATAGCTCAGCCTCCTCAGGCCAACACAACTTGTGCATACACTTCCCTGAAAATAGTTTTTGTATCCTGATGGCTCAGGGAGTCATGGTAACAGACGCTAAGACGGAGAAAACACAATTGATGCAAACCTGAAATTGAGTGCTGTTCATGGTTCTATTATCCCAGGTGGCAATTTATTAAGTTAAGTAAAACTCTAATTCAATTATGTATCAACATGAGAAAATATTGACTTACTTTTTTTTTCCCTGTTGGAAATCTAGGGAGTATTAAATGTTAGTATTTTAAGGAAGTTCAAACAGCTTTCCTTACCAATATTTTGCAACATGGCTAGGGAAGCCCAGTCATTTTCAGACAAATGTTTGGGTGGAGAACAAAAGTTTAAGCAGATGTCTTGGTAAAATATTTGTTAAAGGGGGCCTTCTTGCTCCGAATGGAAGCATTTCTCTTTCTGGGCTTTACAAACGTTTTTAAGTTTTATGATTTAAACTTATAATTAAACTGTGCAGGTTTTTTTTTTGGTCACACCCATTGATGCTCAGGGGTTACTCCTGGCTTTGCACTCAGGAATTACTCCTGGCAGTGCTTGGGGGACCATATGGGATGCTGGGGATTGAACCCGGGTCGGCCGCGTGCAAGGCAAACGCCCTACCCTCTGTGCTATCGCTCCGGCCCCAAACTGTGCAGTTGTTAACTCTGTTCTACAAGGAAATCAAGTGCCATATTTTCTGACACTGGCTGTTCTTCTGTATTATCACCTCCATTTGGAGTGATTCCTTTTTTGAGGAATCATATCCCAGTTTTAAATTGAGTTGAGGGCGCTGGTGAGATAGTGCAGCAGGTAGGGGGCTTGTCTTTCATGCAGTTGACCCAAGGTTTGATCCTCACTTTTTTCCCTTTTGCTTTCGGGGTCACACTCAGCAATGCACAGGGGTTGTTCCTGGCTCTGCACTCAGGAATTACTCCTGGTGGTGCTTGAGGAACCATATGGGATGCTGGGGATTGAACCCGGGTCGGCCACGTGCAAGGCAAATGCCCTACCCACTGTACTATCGCTCCAGCCCCATGTTTGATCCTCTGTACCCCATAAGATCCCATGTGCACTGCCCGGAGCAATTCCTGAGCATCATGAGGTGTGACCCAAAGACTAAGTAAATAAATAAAGAAATAAAATGAGGTAAAACTGTCTCTATTCTAAACTATTATTGACTTGCTGCACTTCCAAACATGATGTCCCTCTCTGTAGTAATTTTTTTGGTTTCTTTGATTACTCTGTAAATGCTCCAGGAGAAACCAATCTGCAAGCCGCTCATGTGTAGGGATCCAATCTTACTCTGATCAGTCCTTTCATCCTGAATCCCTCTGACCCCCCAGTACAGTGTGTTCAGAAAGTTGTTTTAAATTACCTTTATAAAACCATTAACTTTTTTCTCTCTCTTTTTAAAAAAATTTATAAAATCACTGTGAGATAGTTACAAGCTTTTATGTTTGGGTTACAATCACACAATAATCAAACACCTATCCCTCCACCAGTGCACATTCCCCACCACAAATATCCCTGGTATATCCCCCCATTTCCCACCCTCCCCCTGCCTCCATGACAGACAATATTTCCCATATTCTCTCTTCTACTTTTGGGCATTATGGCTTGCAACACAGACACTGAGAGGTCATCAAAAACCATTAACTTTTAAACTCAGATATACGTGACACCAACCTTGCATTATTTTAAGGTGTACAACACATCGATCTGATGCATTTTCAGTATAATCTAATTTCTATTGCAGCATTAGATAACACTGCTATGGCATCATGCCATTATTATTTCTTCTACTGTTGGAATAATTATGGTCTGGGCTTTAACAAGTTTAATGTTTATAATATAATTTTATCATTTCTAATGGTTGCAGTATATATATATCTAGGACTTAAATGTCTACTACTTGCTAGTATCAGTGAAGTTTTGACATAGGAATTTAAATACCTACACTTGGTAGCAGTTCCCCTTTTGGGGAACTATCACCTAAAAGCTCTAAAAACTCTTCTGTAAGTCAATTCTTGCAAATTCTAGACCTAACCTTTACAGATATAAGAGCTGCACAAGATTATGATGACAGTGAAAGTCCTGATGTCACAATTTTACAGCATCTAAAGTGTTCTGTTTTATTTCTTGCTTCATTAATTTTTTTATGTTTTTTTTTCTGGCCACACCCAGCAATGCTCATAGGTTACTCCCTACTATGCACTCAGGAATTGCTCCTGGCAGTGCTCAGGGGACACTGTGAGATGCCGGAGATAGAACCCAGTTGGTCGTGCGCAAGGCAAGCCTGCTTGAGAAGCTCCTAGGGATTTTGCAGAGCCTTGAAGACCTCCTCCCGCCCCCTGATATTTAATTCTTCTTTACTCTTGGACAATACAAGACTAGAGATTGAAAGCTTTTGCATCTATTTGCCCTGTCAGGAAGAGGTCTTTAATCTGTTTTAGCATGAAAAATTTGTGAAGAGTGTGCTATTATGACATCAGTGAAGTACTCACCATTTAAATTAAATCCATAGGTCTGGTTTAGCAACCGTCGTGCAAGATGGAGGAAGCAAGCTGGGGCCAATCAGCTGATGGCCTTCAACCATCTCATTCCCGGGGGATTCCCGCCCACTGCCATGCCTACACTGCCAACATACCAGCTTTCAGAGACGTCTTACCAACCCACAGCTATTCCACAAGGTATGGAGAAAGGGAACCCATGGTTAAAGTGTTTTGCCAATCCCTTGCCCTCTCGGACACTGATTTGGAGGTTGGTTGGTTGGTTACCTTGCTGCAGGATATCCTGAATGTACCTGTCACAGTTCAAAAATACAGTTTGTTCTATGACACCTGAGTCTCTCTAGAAAAACCGTATTGTAATAGAGTGCCATTTCCGTATTTTAAAACAAAACAGAACAAGGATGTAAAACAAAACAACCTTTTAAAATGAATAAGTGACTTGCTTTTCTTCTATTAAAGTTTCACCTCTGTGTTTGTACTCCAGCCTGTCTGCAATTTTATGGTAGTTCCTTACTGTGGTAGGAACAGGGAAGGGGAAACCCGGAGAAAGTCTCTATTTGGTAGTATGTGGAGGTGATGGGATAAGTGATAGCACTGTAGCACTGTTGTCCCTTTGTCCATTGATTTGCTCAAGCAGCACCAGTAGCGTCACCATTGTGAGACTTGCTGTTACTGTTTTTGGCATATTGAGTACACCACAGGTATCTTGCCAGCCTGTGAGGTGGGGGTGGAATACACTTGGTAGCTTGCCGGGCTCTCAGAGAGGTACAGAGGAATTGAACCGAGGTCAGCGGTGTGCAAGGCAAATGCCCTACCTGCTGTGCTATCGCTCAGTCCCTCAGTCCGGGATAAGTGATAGGACAAATTAATTTGAATTGTAAAAGATCATATTCCTGGCATTCTAAACGATAAATGCACATTGGTATTTGAATGTTTCGAGACTGTATTTGCTGAAAAATTTGAGAGTTGAAATTCTTCTATTGGGTAATTTTTAGGTTGATTAATGACATTCCTCAGTAAAGTCAATTTGTTGGCATTGTTAATGTGATTTCTGAACTACTCTTCTGGGTGTGTGGACCATGGAAGTCTATAAATAAGTTATGTATTTGCACTTAGGTTCAGAGAGACGGCTCTCTTTGTTTGGTGTAGCTCTCTACCTGCATCTTGAGAAATGCAGTTTGAAATGAATACTGGGTGTGACCAATAGCTACGACTTGGTGGTTTGGTGACTTGAACTCTTGCACTGACCTTTCCCTGTTGGCTTAGAAAGGACTTCATGGCTGACCGTCTTCTTCTTTACAGCCGTGTCGGATCCCAGCAGTACCGTTCACAGACCTCAGCCACTTCCTCCAAGCACTGTACACCAAAGCACTATTCCTTCAAACCCGGACAGCAGCTCTGCCTACTGCCTCCCCAGCACCAGGCATGGATTTTCCAGCTATACAGACAGCTTTGTGCCTCCATCCGGGCCCTCCAACCCCATGAACCCCGCCATTGGCAATGGCCTTTCACCTCAGGTCAGTGCTGTGATTCCAGACAGACCGTTTGCTGTGTACCAGAACCTAAGAGTCAATTCCCCGAGGCAGTCATATAATGAATTGCCAAATTTAAACCATAATGTATTCTTTATACAAGCCACATGATTTTAGTTTTCTAGTTTCCTTTCTCTCCACCCTTCCTACTGGCGGTATCAAAAGTTGTAGCATAGGCTTCGAATTCAAAACGGTTTATAATGTAATCATGGAGGTTTTATGTTTACACTTAGCTGTCAAGACATTTGTCATCTCCATCTCCCGGGCTTTGGGGAAGAAGCTCACTCACACAAACAAAGCTCACAAGCTCGCATGCTCTTGCATGCAAGCATGCATTCACGCACACACCTTAAAAAAATGGTATCTGGTTAGTAGTTAAATCGGGGTGAGCAAAACACACCGAGTCAGAAACGATCAACACGCTCGATGAAACAATTGCAGAGGGTGCAGACAAGTTGTGTGGACAGAGCCCCAGCTGATAACTACAGAACTCTGGGATAAATGAGATATAAATGCACAAATTAAGAGAATTACTGCTCTTTGGGGGAATATATAGAAATTTGAATGTCATAATTGTTTTTCTAATTTGCATTGGACTATGAGCTTTTCTTGAGAGATCATATTAATAAATTGCCTTGATAATTGCTTGTCAGAGGGTTGGTTAAATTTCCTACATGTGGCATCTGTCTGAGGTTGACATTATTAGCAGTTGCTTAAATACAGATCACTTGATTTTATTAGCGAGCACTTGGTCCAGGTGGTGAGGCTAGCTGCCCGCTAAATTTGGAGAAATGTCACAAAGGGCTTGCAATCTATAATTGCAATCGGGAATCTCTCCAGGGCTGAGGGTGAGAGTTTTAACAGCTTTATCTTTTCTTAACCCCCTTTTTCCTCATGGTGGTTAGAAAAACAGAGAGAAGCTCAGAATGACATAAATGAAAAGTGAAAAGACAATTATACTCAATTACACACTAATCACTGACTATCACCGCTGCCTAAGCACCAAGAGGGCATTCTAAATAGGCAGAAAATGAGATTTTAATGGCACAAAGGGTGGCCAAAATAACGACTCATATATCTTTGCCTTCTTCGTTTTCTTCAACTTCTGTTTTGTGCTTTGTGTCTTGGGACTGGAGTTCCTGGGCTCTGCACAACGGTGATAAGTCTGAGCAGCTGAAAAGTTCAAAGCCCTTGGAGTTGAAAAGAATGAATAGCAAAGGCAATGAAATAAACATTTATGCCTAAAGGCAAAAAGTTCATAAATCCTTTTTTTTGTAACAGTAAATGTAATTAAGTTCCATAGATTCCTATAGCACATCCTGGGATTAAAAAAATAAGTGGTAGCTTTAAACCTCAGCTGAAAAAATAACAACATGCCAACAATGAACGTGCTTCCTATGGAACTTTAATACATTTAATTTCCAAGTGCTGGCATTTGTGAATGTGATTTTGCATAAAAATCACAGGCCGACATCTTTAAAATGCCCAGATTGAGAGCACATAAAGCTTTTTTGCAATTAGAAGAAACAGTGGTAGTTTTATCTTTTTAGTTTTTAACCCAAGTAGTTCAGAACTATAGAAAACTCTTTCTGTGAATATCACTTGGTTGAAAGTTTTAATAAAAGCAAGTTTCTACTTGAAACACTTTTATAAGGTGAGACCCAGGAATTATTCTCTATGTATATTTTTAGTGTTCAATCATAATAAAACTAATAGCAAACATATGTATTCTATACACAAAATTTCTAGTTCCTCCTATTATAATAGTATTCTTAAGGCAAAATAAGCATATTATACAAGAATTAGATCAGTGGAATACTAGCACTTGATCTTGAAACTGCTAATCCTTGATTTCAAGAAGCCGAGCTATGATTCCCCAGTTCTCAGTAGTGTGGAAATCAATCTACTATCAGGCAATGGAAAATTCTAAAACTTTTCTTGCATATCTTTATTATGCTTTTAGATATTATTTTTGATTACTTACTTATTACATGGGATGATCAGGGATACTTAGCATTTATACTATTTTGTTGTATCTCCATCCACCCGGATGCTGGTACTCGGTTTATCTTGATTCTTGTAGCATCTCCAATGCATTAGAGAAGAGATGTTTGAAGTTTTTTATTTTCTTAAGCAAAGTTGGAGAAAAACAGTGAGTGAAGGAGCATCTTGTCAAACATATTTTCAAAAGAGTGGACTGGGGATTCTGGAATTAGAACTCAGATTTCTATAACCTTTGTAATTTATCTCTTACCAAGAATGCCTCTATTTATGCAAGGAGAAAGACTACCATACTTTTGGTTGTTTAGCTTTTCAAAAACATTGTCAAGTTATTACTACAAGTCCATGTCCAACAGAGTGAAGAGAGATAGGTGACTTCTGGTGACTGCTTATATTATAGAAGTATGTTTTAATATGTTGGGTCATATGATACTTAAAGTGGAACAAACCCTACTATTACTATTCCTCTTCTTCTTTTCATTTTTTTATTTTATTTTTTAATGTATCATCATGAGTATTCCTCTTCTTCTATGTGCCCATTTACTCTTCCTCTATTTGGACATCCAAGTGCAGACAAATCAACTGAACCTCAGAGAGCCTTTTAAAAGCCTGTTAAATACTTGGGTCTAGAGGTGATGATTCTTGGGGCTGGAGTGATAGCACAGCGGGTAGGGCATTTGCCTGGTGCGCTGCCAACCCGGGTTCGATTCCCAGCATCCCATATGGTCCTCTGAGCACCGCCATTGGTAACTCCTGAGTGCAGAGCCAGGAGTGACCCCCCCGTGCATCGCCAGATGTGACCCAAAAACCAAAAAAAAAAAAAAAACCAGAGGCGATGATTCTTGGCTTCTAGTCATAGATCTTGTCCATTATAATCCATCCAAGGAAACAGGTTATAAGAAAAATAGTTGATAATATTTTGAAATCATTTTCAAAGATTAGTTTACTAAACCTCTTTGTTTAGATTAATTGATATTGTCAACATACTCAACATTTTTTCTTCTTTCTTTTTTTGCTTTTTGGGTGCCACCTGGCAATGCACAGAGGTTACTCCTGGCTCTGCACTCAGGAATTACTCCTCACAGTGCTTAGGGGACCATATGGGATGCTGGGAATCGAACCCGGGTCAGCTGCATGCAAGATAAACGTCCTACCCGCTGTGCTATCGCTCCAGCCCCCATACTCGACATTTTTACCTTAAACACATTTTCTTTTAATTTTTAAAGTTCCCCAAATAGTAATGTGTGTTAAAAGGAAGAAAATTTAAGTCTTTAGACCAGGAATCAAATCCCCATGGAAACTACTGTCAATAATTTTGAGTAATGTCTTTGAGTTCTTTTTGAATTTTCTGCTTTGAGAAAAGTAAACTTGAGAACGGTCATGTGCTTAATTTTACATCTTGTCTTTTTCTCTACCTTGATCATAGACCTTTTCCTGTATGTTAATTAGATTGCATTTTTTTAGATGTTATAGTCAATTCATTGTAAACCTCTTCAGTGAAGGCTATTGGGTGTGTTAAAATTGTTGGAGCATCTTGGCTTTACTTCCCCAACTGTCATTGAAATTGGCGAGTGGTTTACCATTTAACTCGAAGTTTGAGTTAGAATGCATGTACAGGAACTGTTGGAGAATGGGCCTCCTAGCTTCTGGGCAAGAAATTAATTATGGGCAAAATAATTGAAATTATTTTGAAATAATTGAATTAATGAGACCACAATGACAAATTGTTCCTTCGTATGTAGATTTTAGTTACTTTACATTTGGGGTGTCTACCATATGTGAGTGCACCCTCAA
This sequence comes from Sorex araneus, assembly GCF_027595985.1. Taxonomy (NCBI): domain Eukaryota; kingdom Metazoa; phylum Chordata; class Mammalia; order Eulipotyphla; family Soricidae; genus Sorex; species Sorex araneus. The sequence continues at coordinate 255,626,401 of NC_073313.1, read as the reverse complement.
GCAAAGAGGCTTTTACAGATGGGTGTTAGTGCCTTTAGACAACCGGTATTTCTTGGATGCCCTGCCATTTTCTCAGGGAAGGTGTCTATTTTTGAGGGATGGGTGCACAGCAGTGACTCACAGGGTAACATCCGTCAGACTGGTCAGATCAAAGTAGCAAACGGACTGATATATATTTGTGACATTCAAAATCTTAGAGTACAGCCCGCAAACCTCAAGATGCTTTCTGCATATCCTTCAGGGTGCTGAAAGAAGCTATATACTTTTTTGGGGGGGAAGGCACATCTGGCAGTGCCAAAGTCTTACTCCTGGCTCTGTGCATTGGGGTTACTCATGGCAGGGATTTGGGGAACAGAGGTGGTGCTGGAGATCAAACCTAGGTCAACTATGTGCAAGGGAAGGGTCTTACCCACTGTATTATTTCCTCTCTGGCCCTATGTATATCCCCCCCCCGAGTTATTCTTTTTTTTCCTAATTTATTTTTTATTGAATCACCATGTGGAAAGTTACAAAGCTTTCAGGCTTAAGTCCCAGTTACATAATGCTTGAACATCCATCCCTTCACCAGTGCATATATTCTACCACCAAGAACCACGGTGAACCTCCCTTCCACCCCCTGCCCCCCAGCCCCCCACCCAGCCTGTGTAGCTGATAAATTTCACTTACTTTGATTACATACAAACAAAAAAAACTCACTATTATTGCTTGGAGTTTCATGTTGAGTGAAATGAGTCAGAAAGAAAGAGACAGACATAGTTATTTTTTTTCTTAAAAAAAAACTTTTTTATTGAGTCACTGTGAGATAGACCCTTACACGGTGAGATAGATCCTTTCATGATTGGATTTTAGTCATACAGTGTTCCAACACCCATCCCTCCACGAGTGTACATTTTCCAGCACCAGTGTCCCCAGGTTCTGTCCCATCACCCTTCACGCCCCCCTGCACCCACTGCCTGCCTCTATGGCAGGCACTTCTCTCTCTCTCTCTCTCTCTCTCTTTCTCTCTCCCTCTCCACTTTTAGACATTGTGGTTTATTGATACGAAAGGTTATCAAGAATATCCCTTTACCTACTTTTGACTATTGCCAGGTTTCTCTTGTTTTGAGTGAATTGGTAACTATATTTTTGAAATATTTCCATTTCACTTAAAAAAATAAGACTTTGGACCCCCCATCCTCTTCCAGTTGCTTCTAATTCTTCTATAAACACAAATTACACATTTCACTTGCTGAACAAGCAGAATGTTCTAGAAAGTTTTCCAGGGTTTCCAGCACTGATATTCGGCTCAAGTTTTCCTGCAGGCATAGTTGAAAGGCTTGACATATGAAGGGCATGGTGTTCTCACAGCCGCCAAGACTGGATCTGTCAGAGAAATGGTGGTTCTCACTGATGAGTGAGAGAGGGGACAGGCAGATGACCTCAACATGATTTGCTGTCTCCGAATTACATTTTATTTCAACAACACAACTCTTTCTGGAGGTCGGAGATAAAGAAGAATGAGGAGACATATCTCTGCATGAAAAACACTCATGACTCACTTAAACTAGGACTTTCTCAGCGATAGCTTCTTTCTTTTGCAAGGTGTGTTCCTTAGTGTGGGGACAATGTAAAAAGGAACATAGGGGAGGAGAAATCATGTTAACCTGCTCTCCAGACCAAGATGTTTTGTTACCAGCACCTTCCCGCATATGCAGGAGAGAGAGAGAGACAGGAATGCTTTGGAAAAGGAAATGCTACCATATGCTCAAGACGTAAGATTAATTAACATTTGGCCCACGTTCTTCCAATTAACTCTCCCTTGAAGGAAATATTACCCTCGCTGTTCCTCCACCTCCAAAACACACAGAGCTACCCCTCCCAAATAAGACCAATTAAATGAACAAACTTTTATCATTTCACACTCCAGCTCCACCTACATCTGCAAACTCTGCAGTTCTTGGGCGACAGCATCTAATGACTTTTTGAGTGAAATACAATATCAGTGGATTCTATGGTTTCCAGGGAAACTTTTTTTTTTGGTATTGTTATATAGTATACAAAAAAATGGGCCAACTTGGCTGCATTTAGGGTTCATCAACCATTGCAAATGATTCTTCAAATGTTTTGGGTTTGGTAAAACCTAAAACACATTTTGCCCAGCACTTTCCCTCCTTAATTTTTCAAACTGTGTATTTTAGGGAAAATTTGATCCATGTGGTTTTGATTCATTTACTCTTATATCATTGACGTTTTTTTCCTGTGGATCCATTTGATATCCAAGAAACTGAACTTTTCTATGATTGTTTTAAGTATTTTCCTTCTTAAAAAAAGAGGAAGTTCTCATTGCAGCCTCAGAGTACATAAATTTTGAGTGCTCTCTCAGTTCAGTAATACTTAAATACATTTGGTATAAATCTGGTTTATTATGAACACATTATACTTTTGGACTAGATGGGCTAATTTTTTGATTCTGGCTTATAACCGAAACCAATGACAAACTAATGAAATAGACTCTAATGACAAGAAAGCTTTTGTTTTAAGTGAATGTTTAGCTGTTCTTAAGAAATCCCCAACAGTCAGAACTATGCTCAGAAACCTCAATTCAAATTTTGCCAAGGTTTTGAGCACGATGTAATTGAATAACTACTACACCTGTCCTATTTCATGGGTAATCTATTGAGGAAAGAAAAAAAAATTCTCATAAAGACTTGTGTAGGGGCTTTCAAATGCTTGAATGTTTGCTTACCACTCAGCAGCACCCCAGGAACAAAGAGCAAGTCTGGAGAGCTCATCAAGTTTATCAACCCTTCATCTGTTACGTCTGGTTGAATCATCACAGTTTTGTTGAGATGAGGTGCTGTCTGTGAAACAGACCCAGAAAGGAACTTCCTACTAATGAGATTGTGGTTAATGGTGGAGGACGCCAGGATCAACTTTTGCTTCTTATTCACATTTTACAAAAGAAAATCCTTAATTCCGCCACCCATCCAGTTGCCTTTAAAGAATAATATTAAAATTGAGATTATTAGTGTGTAATGTATGTAAATTGCATATTTGGTGTCAGCTATGCCTATTAGGGTGCTTTTCCATTTCATGCATATATGTATTAGACTGTCGTGGTTCCATTTCAAATTAGATTTCAATTGCTCAGCACAGTTTCTTTTGACAAACATTTGTTAATCCTGAAACTTATTAAGGAGAAGCATTTAAGTGTTAATATGTGTACACAAAACTCAAGGCTGCTTTTGATTTTGCTTGTCATTTGTGGGGCCATAGTACTCACGATTACCCGCAATTCCTTAGCTACAAGGCCAGCTGATGGTTCTTTGTCCATCGGAAATGTCAGGATTGTTGTCCGTGAGCTTGTGATGAGGATGGAGGGTAGCTGTTCAGAATGGTTGTGATGAGGACTGTGCTTTCATATAGGGACACAGCAGTAAGACTTATCTCCTGGTGGCAAGTTCAGCTCCTGTTTCAGAACAACTATTTTTCCTGGATATTTCCAGCCACACGGCAGAGCCTGGCAAGCTCCCCGTGGTGTATTCGATATGCCAAACACAGTAACAACAAGTCTCACAATGGAGACGTTACTGGTGCCTGCTCCAGCAAATTGATGAACAGTGGGACAGTGCTACAGTGCTATTTACAGGCACATATTTAGACATGACTTGATGCCAGGTCATTCACTTTGCCTGCTTCACACACATGGTGTGGATGCCATGTCCTCAGTCTATTTTTATTATCGTGGAAAACTGGACAAGGGGACTGGAACAATAATAGTACAGTGAGGCGGGTGTTCGCCTTGCATGCGGCCAACCCAGGTTTGATCCCCAGCATCCCACATGTTTCCTCAAGCACTGCCAGGAATAATTTCTGAGTACAGAGTCAGGAGTAACCCCTAAGCATCACTGGGTGTGATCCCCAAAGCAAAAAGATAAAATGAAATAAAAGAGAGAAAGGAAGAAAGAAAGGGAGGAAGGAAGGAAGGAAGGAAGGAAGGAAGGAAGGAAGGAAGGAAGGAAGGAAGGAAGGGAGGAAGGAAGGAAGGAAGGAAGGAAGGAAGGGAGGAAGGAAGGAAGGAAGGAAGGAAGGAAGGAAGGAAGGAAGGAAGGAAGGAAGGAAGGAAGGAAGGAAGGAAGGAAGTAGATAGCCTGCCACAAATCCATTTTTCCAGTGGGGGCATTTCCTCACTTTTATGCTTGACATATTCCTCTGGAGGGGTGGGTGGGCAGAGTAGCTGGAAGGAGGGAATTTGATTGAAGAAATCTGTTGGATGTCAAACAGCTGGGACACAATGACATTCTGTACAAAGGTAGCAACTTCTCTAAAGCTTAACATCTTTCTGTATCATTTCTCAGGTGTCTTATAAGCTTAGAGCCAGGAATTCAGAAGCCTCCCAAGTTTATGAAGGCTCAAGAAAGTTTATGATTGTCAGTCAGACCATTTTAGCTGTCTCAGAATAGTCCCTGGACATTTGTATGGTTCCGTTCTGTTTTGTTGGGTTTCGGAGATGCTGTGCTCCATGGTGAACACATTGCAGTCAATCTATTTGTTAATCAGTGCCGGCTGTAATTGGCCTGGTGCCTTTGGTTTTGCTCTGAAGGCTGTGGTTGTTCTCCTTAAAGAACATGAGGAGAGCCCTGGTTTATGTCAGCTCTGCCTCGGCCTCCTGTGTTGGTTACAGATTTGGAGAATTGTGAGAGAAACGACAATTTGGCCAAAACCTTTTTTTTTTTTAAAGAAAGGGAAAGAGCAACCACCCACCCATGACTGAATCTTACATCATGTCACTGAAATGAACCACAAGAAAACCTTTCTTGTTGAATTAAATTTTTTCTGTCTGCAGAATTGATTTAAATAGAAACCCCACCAGCTACTTTCTCCTGTACATGGCAGTGCAACAGCCCTATGGTTTTTAGGTCCATTTGAATTCCTTTAGCCATTGAGGGAAAAAAAAGGGTGTGATTGCTTAGTCTACAACTAAGCTACTAGAATAAAAAGTTTTTCTTTGTAAATAATATACAGCAAAGCTATGCTGGATTCTGATGTGAGACCAATGCTCTGAATCAACCCTTTATATGTGGTTGGAATGCAATGTAAAGCTTTTAATTTATTACTGCATTTGCAAAATGGCAATATCTACAGAAATCTGAATACTTGCATATTTATTCAATTAGGAACTGAATGTGAGCTTTGTATGGCAGACACAGAGGACTGGATTCAGTCATTAGTTGTGTACTATTTTTTGTTTTTTTGTGTTTTTTTCCTCCTAAAGAATCTGTCTCTGCAAAACAGTCTGGGTTTCATCAGAGGTGTATATTTTTCAATGTACAGGATAATATTTAAAAATTACTCTTGACATTTAGCTAGACTTATGTAAACTAGAGTCTCTGAGATTTGTGATTGCATTGTCTGTTGATTAATGAAAAAGTTGACAATTTGGAAGATCCTTTTGAAATAGAGCATTTTGTGGAATCACAGTGCACTGCATACTTATTGGAGGAAATCTTATTTATTTATTATTTACTTATTGAGTTTGGGGGCCATGCCTAGCAGTCCCCTGAAGTGACCCTTGCAGTGTTCATAGGATCATGTGTAGTGCCAGGGTCTCAAGGACTCAATCCAGGGTCAGCTACATCTTTACCACAATGCCCCTACCTCCCTGTCCAGGAATATTTCTTAGGTGTGAGTTGAGTGGATAGCCACTCCTGAGAGCTAAACCCATGAAGGAGAAAGGCATTATTTAAAGAAAGGACTCTTCCCCCCCCAAAAAAACAATGATGTCTCATTTTGGGAAATGCGTTAAAAATTCTAAACTCTTCCATCTGTTCTGAAATTTATGAAACCTTGATCGAGCTGACCGTCTGCTTGTGTTAGTCCATGGGAAAATTCCAGTTCAGTATCCATCTTTTCAATTTTTCTAGGCAGAGTTTCTTGTCTTAAACTCTGTTGATGCCACATTACTGTTTATACTCTGTTAGAACACATACTAAATTGGATGGTATTACAATGTCCCCATCTACCTTCCCTTCTTATGAGAGTCTAGAGGAATAGTTGAAGGTCACAAACATCTTGAAACACCCTGAATCTAAATATTGCTTCATAAGGAAGACTTGTTTCCCAGTGGACACTTTGGAACAGTGTCTTTGAGAAAGAGGATTCTGAATCAACCTTTTGGTATATGTTACAAAGTATATTTCATAATTTTTCAGAGTTCTAGTGCACATCTCACCAGTAGGCTAGTATAGGCTGACAAGTCTATGGAAATAAGTTTGAATATAGTTTCTTGCCCCCTAACTATTGTACTCTTTCACGGGGTACCACAACGCTAGATGTAGAGCAACATTTCTCAGGAAATAATGAAAGAAAACCCTCCTAGGGATCATGTGGCAATTCATCTATTTCTAAAATGCTTGAATTTTTTATTAGTAATATTTTTTGGTTAAGTTTTAATGCTGTCTTTAAATTTGACCCATTTTCAATTCCTATACAAGAATTGAGCAGAAAAAAGAATAATTTTAAGGACACTATTAAATGATTAATATTTACAGGGGCAAAGAAGAAAGTAAAGAGATAATTTCTAATTTCTGTTTAGTGAATTGATTGTAGTGTGGGTGTAATCCATTGATTTAGTGAAGAGCTCTCTATACTATGAAAAGCACATTAGTTCAAATACTTACGTGACATTCATCTATCTTTAGGCAAGTTTCTTAAACTCTTTCAGCTTCTGTTTTATCTACTTTCTCATCTTGGAGGATTTAAAGAGAGTATTACCCTATAGAGCTCTTCTGGGAAGCATAGTACTTAGGAAATTTAATTTTTTTATAAAGTAATAATATGGTTAGAACTGGGCTTTTATTATTGTTTACTTTTGAAAAATTACATGAACTTCTAACAAAAATAGACTTGTGTTTGTCTCTAAACAAGAAGGCAAGTGTAGAACTGAGTACTACCAGAGGAAAGGCAGTTTCCTGACTGGAGTACTTTTAATTATTCCACTTAAACTTTTCAAAGGGCAAAGAGCTTGTTGGTGTTCAGACAGAATGCACTGACTGTAATGTACCAGCAAAGGGTGGTTCTCAGAAATACAGTACTTAAAAATGAGTAATTCAAGCTGCAATAACATTAGAGTCTACTGTGATAACATTAGAGTCCGCTATAATAAACAATAATTTGATGATTGTTCCATGAGGTTGAGAGTAGAGAAGAACAGCATTGTCTTATTTTCCTTTTATCATTCTTGTTTTATTTCTTGAAATACGATAGTGTCAAAGTTACACCAAAAACATAGTTCTGGGTCTTGAGTGATAGTACAGTGTGTTAGGTGGCTTGCCTTGCATATGGACAACTGTGGTTTGATTCTCTGCATCCCATGTGGTCCCCTGAGCCTGACAGGAGTGATCCCTGAGCTCAGAGCTAAGAGTAAGCCCTGAGCAACATCCTCATCCCCACCCCTCCTTCTCTCTCTCTCTCTCTCTCTCTCTCTCTCTCTCTCTCTCACACACACACACACACACACTCTTTTTCTCATGTTTGTGTGTGTGTGTTGGAGAATTCGATGAATTCTATGCTTTTCTTTCCTTGGTAAAGGTGCTTAAACAACATGCACATTACAAAGGTCTTAGCGAGCAGAGACAATTTGACTGAGGACTCTGGTGTTCACTGATTGGAGAACATTCTTTTAATCACTAAAATTACAAAGACTAGTTTGTCAAGATCTGCAGGGGCAGATTTAATTTCTGTAGATCAAAGAGCTATCTAAGTGACTTTATTGTGGGTCCTATATATTGCCAGTTTACATCAAGTTGACTGCAATAGAGACATAGCAACTGTCCAACTTATGACGAGGGTACAAGCACAATTTCAGATGGAAAATCAACATATCTTTATTAAGTCTCAGTCCCTGGAATTGGAGAAGTGGAGAAGGGAGGAAACTTAGATAACTAGGATTTTAGTTTGGTAGTGTAGTTTCTGGTTCATATGAGGCTGTTTTTAGATCCTCTCTATTCATACCTTGCCCCAAAATCTTTGAAATAAGATACTTCTGAAAATGTATTTTCTTTTTCTTTTTCCCTCGATTGGAGCTTAGTTTTTTAAAAATATTTTTAATGAATTACCATGAGATACAGTTACAGACTTACAAACGTTTGTGATTATGTTTCAGTCATACAATGTGGATGGAGTACCCATCCTTCTACCAGTGCCCATTCTCCAACACAAATGTGCCCAGTATTCCTCCCGCCACTCCCTCACCCCCTTGCCTCTGTGTCAGGCTTTTATTCTCTCTCTCTCTCTCCTAAAAAGGAGGGGTTATGGTTTGTGATACAGGTAGTAAGTGCCATCACGTTTGGTCTATAGCATACTTTCAGCACGCATCTCCCATCCCAAGTCAGCCCTCCAAATATCATTCACTTAGTGGTCCCTTCTCTATCCCAGCTGCCTTGAAAAGGTGTTTTCATTCTGGTTAGCAACTTACTGATATAATTCATCTTTCTCAGTTGACTCTTTCTTGCTTTTTTTTCTTGGGGGGTGGTACACCTAGCAGCACTCAGGACTTACTTCTGGCTCTGTGCTCAGATATCACTCCTAGAGGGCTTGGGGAACCATAAGAAGTGCCACTGGATTGAACCCACATCAGCTATATGCCAGGCAAACACCCTGTTGGCTATAGTACTGTTCCAGCCCTCTTGGTTAACTCTTTACCTAAAGAAACACTTTCCGTCATGTGAAGAAACCTGCAGGGAGACTTCACTTCTGTAATCTTTTTTTTTTTTTTTTTTTTTTTTTGCTTTTTGGGTCACACCTGGCGATGCACAAGGGTCACTCCTGGCTCTGCACTCAGGAATTACCCCTGGCGGTGCTCAGGGGACCATATGGGATGCTGGGAATCGAACCCGGGTCGGCCGCGTGCAAGGCAAACGCCCTACCCGCTGTGCTATCACTCCAGCCCCCTTCACTTCTGTAATCTTTAGGCAGATAGCAGAGTCTCAAGACATTGACTTTGGACAGCCATGGAAATATTTGCTTACATCACATATGGTCTGGAAAGAAGAAAATTTCTTATTTAACTGGACAAATGTTTTCCCTTTGTAGTGGTGAGGTTAGTTTCCCTTAACCTAGTTTATTGAGTAGCAGAGAAAATTTAGGGGGAATGGGAACAGAAGAGAGCCCATTAACCTCCTGCTTCAAAGAGATAGAATTAAATCTATCTTTGCAAAAGATAAGGCGGATTTCTAGTTTATTAAGTGTGCATGTATATGTGACAAAGAGAATGAGAGAGAAGGATAGAGAAGGTGAGAGGGAGACTGTCAGGCAGAACTGGACAGGTAAGGTTCAACAAAGTTTGCATTATGAGTATTGCCAGGGTTAATCTGCATTTCCTTGAATATCAGTTTACCTTATGGGGAATTTGAAAAAGGTTTAGTCATTATCCTCACCGAAAGATCATGGGGTACCCAAATATCAAGGAGCTTCCGCTTTCAGTAGTTGGAGTCCTATGCCCAAATTGTTAGTGAGTATTGAGCCAGCATGTTCTGAAGTTTCCATCGAGTTAAACCAAGATCTATGTTTGAGTTTGTACAGACAGGTTTTTGAAATAATGCTAGGTTTGAGTGTAGGTCGTTCAGAGGGCTACTGAGGTGGTGAGAAATTTCCTGAAATGAGAAGAGTTAACAGCAGGTAATATCATTCCTCCCAAAAAGAGTTTGAAACTCTCTGTGTTAAGTGATGAATGAGGGTATCTGACCCACATCTGTTTTACATTAGAATGGAACATTGCCCTGACATCGTTAGGAGCATTTGTCAAGATTCCCTGGACAGAGCTTCTGTAAATTACATGCTGCAAATGTGTCAGGGTCAGATAAGAGGATATCATTAACTCCCCAAGTTTACTCAGGGCTCTGCCAGTCCATCTTCCTATGCTAAGGGCCAACAATTTTCTTTGAGCCTTTTTGTTAGATTTTTCATTCATAGGAGAAAAAGTATGCACTCTCCCCCACAATATTACACATGTTCTTTTCTCATAAATCATATTAATTGTAGACATGGTCACAAAGCATTTTAAATTCAGGCATCCGTAAATGAATTAAAACATATGAGAATTTCATCACAACCCACGTGGGTCTAACATCGTTGACTACTAACTCTATTAACTGGCACACTTTTTAATTTAGGTAGAGTTCATTTTTTTCTTAATGCCATTGATTTTATTGGTAATATTGACATGATGTGATTGTTCATCATTAGTAGGAGGTAAGCTATATACATGGTCTACATATAATATATATAAATTATATATGTTATATATAAACTATATTTGCTTCTTGCAAACCATGTTTTGTACTCTTTGTCTAGGTTTCTATTTTTGTCATTAGTTTCTAAATTTTGCTATTTGATTGAACAGTGTGGCCTTACTAAGAAGTAGGCATTCTTCTGTTAGAGAGAGAGGGAGGAAGGTGGAGAGAGAGAGAAAGAAGAAAGTGCCTGCCACGGGTGGGGGAGGGCTGTGGGCATGGGGAAGAGGGAAGAAAACTGGTACACTGGTGGTGGGAAATGTATACTGGTGAAGGGATAGGTGTTGGAACATTATATAACTGAAATCCAATCATGAACAACCTGTAACTGTATCTCACTGTGATTAAAAAGAAAAGTAAGTATTCTAAGAAACTGGCAAAATAAAAGTGGCTTCAGTTCCTCAGTCCTGAAAGTTAAAGCCTATTATTTACAGTTTAACCAAGACAGTACTTACTGCAATGGACCAATAAAACTTGGAAATATATGCACCATAAGAACCACATTTGTTTGCCATTCAAACTTTCATCATGCATTAAACATTGCCACTAGAAAAAATGTGAGCTCAGAATTAAAATAAAAAAAAAAACAAGGATACTTGTAGCTGGGTATTTTATGTGCACCGGCTTTCTCTCTGGTTAGGTAAAGGTCAGCGGTGCCCGGTCTGTAACTCTTGGCACGGGTGAGAAGGTCAGGATATTTACCTAAGAGAAACTTCTGCCTGCGGGCAACTTCCCTCTTACAGCTTTCAAACAGACAGGACCCAAAATCTAATTATTTAGATGCTAATCAACTGCAGGATAATTCCTAAGGCATTCGGATCTGAAGAGAACATTTTCAGGAAAGTTTCCTCTGTTCAAATTGAAACTTTCAGCCTCTAAGATCCAGTCCTTGAAATTGAATCATTAGGTAATTCCAGCAGCAGTCAGCCACATTGACCAAACACGTTTGGAAAAACGTTTGAATGTTTTGATTCTGGAGTAAATAATATACACATTAAAAATATATGTGTGTATAATATACACATAGCTGGTAGACTTTGAGAGAGAAGAGAAGTTAAAAAAATAACAATCCAACCCTTCTTAGTATGCAAAGCTGATATTTAGTTTGTTTTAAAGAAAACAGTATTATTAAATGATAAAGCTGAAAACATCTGATTCCTTAAAAACAAAAGAGGAAAATAAGGACATGAAACGGGATTCCTACGAAGGAAAAATGAAGAGTCGAAATGTATAATGTAATTTGCTAAATCATCTTAGATTTTTGATTAGCTTTGAGCACTTTCAACTGACAGCATAACAACACTTATGCCAAGAGAAATATTTTCCAGACACATTGTTTCAAATGTAAATCATAATTTGGCCCAGGATTTTTATCTTTCATATTTAACCTTACAATAGGAAAATTAGGCAATTGTAAAGAGTTAGTTATTCCTGAACCATATAATCTTCCAATCAAGATATAAGCAACCTATTTGGAATTCTGAAACTCGAGAATAAGCTTATAGAAATCTTAAGAAAATGTCTCTATTTTTTTGTCGGTGTTGATGCTCTTTTGGAGGGGAGAAGGCACACCTGCCGGTGCTCAGGGCTTAGTCCTCCTGGCTTTGTGCTCAGGGATCACTCCTAACGGGTGTCTGGAGAACAGGCTTGGAGCTGTACCAACTGAATTTGCTTTTAAAAGGTTATCCATTAGAAAAGAATTGGGGCCAGAGGGTGGGTAGGGTGTTTGCCTTGCATGCGACCGACCTGGGTTCGATCCCCAGCATCCCATATGGTTCTCCAGCACTGCCAGGAGTGATTCCTGAGTGCAGAGCCAGGAGTAACCCCTGAGTATTGCCAGGTGTGACCCCAAAAGAAAAAAAATTAGCTGCTATGCCAAGGAAATGTTTTTGGAGATAACAACATATATATATATATGTTGTTATCTATATATATAAATATATGTTATAAAATATATATGTTATAAAATATATATTATATGTTATATATATATATTTCTTTTAAAGGACAGGGTTGGGCCACACGTGGTTCTATGCTTAGGAGTAGTTCCTCATGGTGCTGAGGTAGGGTTGGGATTGAAACCAGAGTCAGCTGCACTGCAAGATAAACGCCTTACCTCTTGTACTATCTTTCTGGACCTGTTTTTTGTTTTGTTTTGTTTATTGGGCTGCACCCATAGGTGCCCAGGGATTCCTCCTGGCTCCATGTTCAGGCATCATTCCTGACGGTGCTCTGGGGACCATACCATTCAATACCAGGGATTGAATCCATGTCGGCCATATGCAAGGAAGATACCTTGCCCTTGCTTGATGGTGTTCAGCCTGTTCAGCTCTTAGCTGGCATTAACTGAAATCGTGGCCCATGTTTCATGGACAGCACCATGTAACCCGGAGTCCTTTTTTTCCCCTTTTGAAATGGTTTGAGAAGATCAAGCATGTGGATTTCCCCCTCAGGTCCCAAGTTGAAAACAAAGAAGCAAACAGCAATAATAACCGACAGGCAATAAATCCCAGTCCTGCCAAAGAATTACCTTGCTTGGGAAGAAGTGGGCTGGGGGACCCCACTTTGCAACAAATGAAGATTTTATTTTAGGCTTTGAATTACAAATTGCTGTAGGAGAAGCATATATAAAGGAAATCCTGACAATATTCTTAAAAAGAAAATATGACAGGAAGACATTCCATACTCATAATGGGGGAGTTCTGAGAGGTTCCTTTACCAACTTCTTTTGTACAGCAAAAAGAAATTTCCATAGCGTCCCTTGAACCACATGAAATACAAAATAACTTTGAAAGAACATACATGAAAGTGTAATGGGACCCTTCCATAGAGATTTGAGGTTTTAAATTATGTTAGGAGAAAGTAATGCATTGTGTATTGATATATTCACTATATTTTCCAAAACAGACTTCCTTTTTCTTATTTTATTTTATTTTTTGTTTTATCTCTTATATTTTATTTTGCTTAATTTTACTGTTGTACTAATTCCTATATGTTGGCCTACTAAGTTATTTTTTTAATTGTTAATGTAGAGGGTTTAATTAAAAAGTTTTTCGATGGAATCACATTGAGATGTACAGTTACAAAGATGCTCATGATTGTCAGTCATACAGTGCTCTAATACTTATCTCTTCACTAGTGCACATTTCCTATCACCAGTGCTCCCAGTTTCCCTCCTGCCTGCTCCCCCTGTCCCTCTGTCTCCTCACTCTGCAGTCTGTCTCTGTGGCAGACACACTCTCTCTGATTTTCCTCTTAGGCACTGTGGTTTGCAATACTGTTATTAAAAGGAATTGATAATGCATATCACTTTACCTCCTCTCAGCACTCAGTTCTTGCCCAGAGTGATCTTTTCCAACTACCATTGTTATAGTGGTCCCTTCTCTATCCTGACTGCACCTATGCTCCCATCTCCCCTTTTGCATGGAAGCTTCCTACAACAGACTAGTCCTTCTACTCCTTGTTTCTACAGTCTTTGGCTATTATTCACAAACTATGTTTTTTTTTAACATCCCGCAAATGAGAGAGTTTGTCCCTCTCCCTCTGACTCATTTCACTCAGCATGATACTCTCCATGTACATTCATGTATAAGCAAATTTTATGACTTCATTTTTCCTAACAACTGCGTAGTGTTCCATTGTGTAGGTAGATGTACCATAGTTTCTTTAACCAGTCATCTGTTCTTGGGCACTTGGGTTGTTTCCAGATTCTGGCTATTGTGAATAGTGCTGCTGTGAACATAGGCATGCAGATGGCTTTTCTGCATTGTGTTTTTTCGCCACTCAGAACTATATTTCCCCTCTAAATATTTTAAATTAGAAGTTACAAAAAAGCTGTGTATTTCTTAAATGTTCTTAATGTGAAATACTGACATAATTTTAATTTCAGACTAAACTAAATCTTTCAGGAAAGATTAGTGCATCTTTTCTCATCCTTAGACAATTCTCGAGAAAGCAAACACAATTTCAATCTGTGACCCTCTCAGAGGAAATAAGAAATTGTGGGAGAATGTCTGTCACTTGCTCTTTATCAGTGAAGGCAAAGATAAAGGATTCCTCCTTTTCTTTATTTCTTCTCACTGACCATCCCAAAGATCGGGCAGTTGAGCTAAGGGCGATTGCTAAAGCTGTCACTAGTTTTCTCTCATGTGACAATGACCTTAATGATTAGAAGATTCACCAAGTCTCTCTTCTGCTCTGTTCACCCAGCATCTATCCTTCCAGCGTAGACCATGGCCTGGGATGCCTAAAGGACACCATGACCTTGAACTTTGGAGAAAATATCTTTCTAATGTCTAGAATATAGCCCTAACAGATAGGTATATATCTTCTTCCCCCACTCTCCAAAAGATATATTGCAAATATCTTGTTCTACAGTGCTAATCATTTTCAGCAACCGCAAAACCTTGCTGCACAAACATTATCAGCTGAATTTTGCTTATGGGCGGGGCTTATTTCTTCTTGTACAGGATCTCCATGACTTTTCCCATCATGGACAAAGTTACTGTTATCCTCAAAGTTATGCAAGCAAGAAATGTATGGCAGATAACTGAACCAAAGATTTTCACAAAAAAGCATATTGCAGCTCATGGAAGACTGTTTTTAAAAATATTTTATTAAAGCACTATGATTTACAAATTTATTCCCTAGTTGAGTTTTAGGCATATAGTGTTCCAGCACGGATTCCATCACCAGTGTCAACTTTCCTCCTGGCTGAGCTCTAGGATCATTACTGGTGGGGTTTGGAGTATCATATGGGGTGGTGGGGATTGATCCAGACCCACCCCATGCAAAAGCAAATCCCTTAGCCCTGTACTATCTATCTGGTAGTCCCTTAGCCCTGTACTATCATCATGGCTCTTTGAAGATAATAAACTAGGTAAAGTTTCAAGTTAGGATCTACATTCAGGACACTATTAATTTGCAATATGTTTTGCAGGGCACTGTAAATTTAGAATATGTTTTCTCTTTATCCATAACTGCTGGATATTTTCTTCTCTGTAAGAGATTCATGTTCTCCCTGCCCCACTATCTCTTCCATTTTATCCAAGTCACATGTCTTATATTTTAATTTTCTCTGTCCTTTCTTGCCCCTTGACCAAATACACAGAGAGATACTCCTGATTTGAGAAAAGTGTATTTGGGCCGGAAGTGCGCGGCTGCTTATAGCCTTGTTTTCCCTCTCAGAGAACCTGGCAAGGTACCGAGAGCATCTTGCCCGCACGGCAGAGCCTGGCAAGCTCTCCGTGGTGTATTCGATATGCCAAGTACAGTAACAATGATGGGTCTCATTCCCCTTACGCTGAAAGAGCCTCCAATGTGGTACCACTGGGAAGAACGAGTAAAGAGAGGCTGCTAAAATCTCAGGGCTAGGATGAATGGAGATGTTACTGGTGTCCGCTCGAGAAAATCATTGATCAGCAGGATGACAGTGATGAGAGTGACAGTGATACAGTATTTGGGCCAGAATAATCATTGACTTCTGATTGACAGGAGGAATTTTTGGTTGCAATGTTTAATAAGGATATGGAAATTAATATAGCAGAACACCCAAGGATATATTCTGGGTTATATACTAGAGTTTTTAAAATAGGAAAATGAGGTAATCAACACAAAGCTATGATGGGTACGATCCTACAAGAGTCAGCTGATCTGGAGAATTTTTATTTTCTTCTTAGGTTAATCTCAGTTAACCCAAAATTCCCAACTCAATTCTTTTAATTAGGAGAGTGGTGGTGGAGGTATAATAAATCATTTGAAAAGATTGAGGGGAAATAGACATTTCACTCCCTAATTCAAGGAAATTCAGACTTTTGGTTTTAACGTGTTGTTCACACCTCTTTCCCCCGATTTTGTATTTACACACAGTAACTGAAATGAGGACAAGAAAGTGGGGAAATAGGGACTTTGAGGAGAGAGAAGGACCATCAGTGGGGGATAATGTGGAGGAAGGAAGGGGTCTCCGGAAGAGGAGTGAACTAACTCTCTCTCCCTCCTCTCCTCTGCCCTCTCGCTCAGCTTGTCTCTGGGGGATAATTGAAGATGGATCAGTTTAAAGCTGTATTTCAAGACGATTTTGTTTAGCTATGAGGATTATGCAAACCCTTCCCAAAGGGGATTGTGGTGGCCTCTTTGTTTTTGGAATCTAATTTAGGCAGCTTGTGAGACTCACTCCTCCTTCCCGCCTTGCTGGGACCCCGGGACCCAGGATTCTCTTGTCTGAATTTCTATCCTGACCAGCAGCTCAAGCCTCCGCGTCAGGGCTCAGGTTTCACTTCTGCCTCATCTCTCGCTCTTATTCGTACACTTTCATCTCCATCTGCTTCAGGCAGCAGGACCAATAGGGTGAGGCTGGGCAACTGTGTGTCTCTGCATTCAATGACTTCGTAAAGCAGGTTGATCACTTACTTCTGGGGGGCTCTTCTCCTCGCCATGGATTTCTTCTGTGACTTCTGTGGCTTCCTGAGCTCTGCCTCTGCATTGTCTGAAGTTGAAGGAAAAAAAATCACTTTCTTGTTCATGTGGCAGTTCTCCAGCTGCAAAATTAATTATCCACTTACTTCCATCGCATGCTGTTGTAAGGGTCAGCGAGCTTGAGTTTGTGAAACACGTCAGTGTGCTAATCTGAAAGTTGTTCTATTATTACAAGATTTTTTTTGTTTGACTTTGTCTCGCTCTCCAAGGATATTTACAAAACTCAATGGGCTTTCTATAGTATGTTTGCATTTGAGGTTTTTCTTCTCTCTCTCTCTCTGTCTTTTTTTTTTTTTTGCTTTTCGGGTCACACCGGCAATGCACAGGGTTTACTCCTGACTCGGCACTCAGGAATTACCCTTGGTGGTGCTCAGGGGACCGTATGGGATGCTGGGAATCGAACTCGGGTTGGCTGTGTGCAAGACAAATGCGCTACCCATTGTGCTATTGCTCCAGCCCCCTTTTCTTCTCTTTTAACATCTTCTTCTATATGAAACACTTTAATTTGGAGAAGAAATTAAAGGACAGGTAATAGAGGGAGTTACTTAAAGAATTGTTAATTATTTCCTGTGGTTATTTACTCCCTCATTCATACCAAGCTCTGTACTAGGTGCTGGAGATATAAAGATGAGTCCATTATTCCTTTCAAAACTCTCACAATTGGAAGCAGGTGTCTGAACTGCTCAGTTCAGAGTGGAAGGGCTGAGTAAAGTCCAAGGGTGCATCATAATTATTTCTGATGATTGAAGGGTGGTCAAGATAAGGAGAGGAACTTTCTTGACAAAACTTGATGAAAATATAGAAATCTCAAGGTACACAAGAAAACTTCATGTAGTTTCACTTATATTCAAGAAGAAAAATTTAAGCAAACGTTTGTTTAAAACCATTTGTGAAACTTGGAGGTATATGATTAGACATTATTTCACATGAGTCTATACAGTTTCTCCCTCCCTCTCTTCCTGTGTCCCTTTGTCCTTCCTTCCTTTCTCGTCTTTGAAATTCTACTCTGATTTTATCTTTAGGAGTATGGGTATACCCTCTCTTCCCCTGCCCCCATCCATCCTTCTTTTTATTTTCCCCTTTTCCTCTGTCCTCGTGCCCTCTCCCCAATTTTCCTTTGTCTGAAACTGTAGTCAGATGTTATCATTGGGCATGATGTAATAATAACTCTGCCACTTTGAATTGAAGTCTCCATCAGCTGGAAAGTCTTTAAGAGAAGATTTCCAAATAACTGAAAATTAGACTTTTCTCATTTATTTCTTCAGCTACAGGCAATGATCTGGTCCTCCCCGAATTCTAACTGCTTTCAAATATGCCTCTTTATTTTAGGTAATGGGACTCCTGACCAACCATGGTGGAGTGCCCCACCAGCCCCAGACTGATTATGCGCTCTCTCCTCTCACCGGGGGCTTGGAACCTACCACCACGGTGTCAGCCAGCTGCAGTCAGAGACTAGACCATATGAAGAGCTTGGACAGTCTGCCAACTTCTCAGTCCTATTGTCCACCCACCTACAGCACCACAGGCTACAGTATGGACCCTGTCACAGGCTATCAATACGGGCAGTATGGACAAAGTAAGCCTTGAACTTTCTTGGGGGCAATTCTTCCCGGAAGGGTTAAAACTCATGTCTTCTTTGAGAAAGAGGAGGAGGAGACTTGATAAAGCTTCACATCCGGGGCTTGCACACGGCCGACCATATGGTCCCCTGAGCACTGCCTGGGGTGATTCCTGAGTGCAGAGCCAGGAGTAACCCCTGTGCATCGCCAGGTGTGACACAAAAAGCAAGAAAAAAAAAAGCTTTACATCCTAGGATGGATTCTGTGGAAAAGGATCCCTTGTATAATTATTTTCTTAACTGATGTCAACAATATCTTGTGGTTATTAATTGCTGAGACATGAAACTTGATTGCCGGGAGGTAAAACACAAGGTTGGCCAAAATGAAATAACCCTTGGCATTAGAAACACATGTTCTTAATGAGGTCAGCTCAAGGATCATATGGGGTATAATCCTAAGGACACAGAGTTGTGTCAAACTTGTCTCAAGAATAAAAATATTAGTCTCAATCCTTTGATACCAGGGTATTAAATATGACATTGTCAGCCTGTAGCTGATTTTGCCTCTCACTGTGAGTTGTCCCAGCTTGACCTAAAGCTGTGTGTGTGTTTCCTTACAGGTGCCTTTCATTATCTCAAACCAGATATTGCATAAGTGAACTGTCCACTTGGAGCTCAAACTGGCCCTGTTTCCGGTCTTCACAGCCTAGACATGAAGAATCTTCTCAGAGAGAGAGAGACAGAGAGAGAGAGAAAAATATCACCCTTTTGAGGAGGGGGCAGTCTCGGCAGGAGACAAAGGAGAGATTGATTTTCTTCCTCCATTAGTCAGTATCAAGTTCTTCTGAACATGTTGGACTTCAGTAGTGGGTACAAGGAAGACCCCGAATAATAAATGACAAATACAACATTTTAAGGTGATGGTTGAAAAACATGGCTAGGTATCAAAATATCCCAACTCTGTAGTGTTGATGATCAAGGAGCTAAAACATTCCGTGTGTGTTTGTGTATGTGTGTGTGTGTGTGTGTGTGAGAGAGAGAGAGAGAGAGAGAGAGAGGCATACAGAGAGATTGAGACAGATAGAGATTTATTTGGATAGGTTTGGGCAAGCAGAATGTCCAAAAGTAAAGTCAGAGAACACTTGGCAGTATAACATGTTGGACAATGACGACACTCAACTTTAGAACTGCTCACTTTCATGAAGCAGGGATGGGGGAATCCTTGACGTGCACACACTGGAAATTGATGTAGAAATGAATGCCACCATTATTTTTTAGGAAGTTAGATTAGATGTAAAGGACCTCCCCAATAAATTATTTGTTATCTTGTCCTCCTTTGTAATCCGGCTGCTGCCAATCAACATCCCGGATGGACCAGTCTTGCCAACAGGATACGGGCCAGCAGGAAGGAAAGCTTGTTTCCTTTCCCTGGAGGAGAGCAGAGTGATGTGTTCCCCATTCATTTTCATTTGGAAGCCGACATGGAGCAGGGGAGGGAGGGGTGCTACTCTCAGCGTGCAATACCATGTACCTCACCTCTGCTTTGGCAACGAACGGTCCAGGCCAGGTAAACAGAGTCAGAGCTATATTTTTGCAGGTGCTTTATTTTCGCAGCCCGTGACGTATGATGGCAGAATGCAGCGGTGCTCAGCTTTCGCTGGTAGCCCACACCCTCTCTGCTCCGATCTGATCAGAGACCACGTTGGCGAGCAATGCTTTTAAAACAACTGACGTTTACATTCTTCCCCTTTTCTATGAAAGGCAGGGCAAGAGCAGAAATGTCCACATGTCCCGCATGTACTTTTAAATTATACAATGATAGCCCATCTTAAGAGGTGATAGGACTGAGGTTTACATAACTTTTGTGTGGTGACATTTTAGAATGTCAATAAACTTGTGTTTCGCGATTGTTAAGAGGAACCAGAAGGTGGAAGGCAGTGTTATTTATTTCTTTGCTATTCTTGGAACCATGAATGAGGTAGGCGCAAATACATTCCTTTTAGAGTTAAGAACTATGACGTAGTGAGTTAGTGAGACTAGACGTAGTACCGAGTGTAGTTCATACGATGGTGGTGGGTAAGGAGAAGTGCTTTCTCCGTGTTGCAGCCTCAGCCGACAACAATGTGTTGTAAAAATGTCCTTCATGTAAAAAAATGCAGTAAATATTTACTATTTATAATGAATAAACAGTTATGAAACCTTGTCTCTATTGCTTTTTGGGGGGAGCAAACTTGGAAATGGGGATCCCATACAAACATGTCCTTCCTTCCCTTCTAAGGGTGCCGAGATGGTGACATGGAGAAATACTGTTCCCCAGCCCACAATTGTTTCTCTTGAAAAAAACCTGGTTGTGAGTACTTGTAGGAATGAAGTTTGTGCTTTCAGATATTTGACGTCTAGGGAAGACCCTCAGGTTCATCTTCCGCTCAGTTTGATTTTCTCAGCTCTTTTAAATCTTGCTGCCACTAGAAAGCATGCCTCTCTCTAGATGACTTCATTCATTCATTATTGGAGATCGTCCATTCTCTCCAAAACTCACCCAGCCTTGCACTTTTTCACTGTAGACACTCATTACTTTTGAAGTTTGTTTTTAATTTTAAAAGGTTCCCTTGGTGTCAGGAAGAGAGCTGAATCGGCTCAAAGTTAAGGGAGGACTTAGCTTGCAGGAGCGGCAGGTTTAATCTGCATCGCTGCACCATCCCCCAAGCACCTCTGGGAGTGACCTTCAAATTCTGCACTGAGAGTAACCCCCACGCAACACTAGGGCCAAAAAAAATAAATAAATAGAAAGATATAAAGCTTTCCTCACTTTTCACGAAAAACTACTAGCGATTTTAGTTTTTTTTCCCTTCTACTCCAGCTCTCCCTCCATTTCCCCTATTTTCCTTCTCTCCTTGAAGACTTAACACCAAAATGTGCTGTGTATTAGGGAGCTACTTCTAATGCAGTAGGCAAAGGAGGGGAGTACGATAGAGCAGGGCATCGCTCTTCTGGGTGAATCATCCGAAAGGCCTTTTGAGGCCCATGACTGCAAAGCCTTATTTAGTTCCCTCCTCCCTCCCTCCCTCCCTCCCTCCCTCTTTCTTTCTTTCTTTCTTTCTTTCTTTCTTTCTTTCTTTCTTTCTTTCTTTCTTTCTTTCTTTCTTTCTTTCTTTCTTTCTTTCTTTCTTTCTTTCTTTCTTTCTTCCTTTCTCTCTTTCTCTCTTTCTCTCTTTCTCTCTTTCTTTCTCCCAGAAGTTGAAGTTTATTTGAAGCTGCCCACAGGTAAACTGAGATTTGAGTCCCCGTAGCTGGATTCCATAACCCATGAGTTTGTACCTCTCGATTCTCCCACGTCCAGACGAGTATGGGAAAGCCTTATTATAGCCACATCTAAAGGTTTGCTGTCCAATTATGCAGCAACTAGCCACGCCTATTGACATTTAACTTAATTAGAAGTAAAATTAGAAAGTCAGCTCCCCAGTAGTACCAGGCATGTTTCAAGTGTGCCATAGTCACATGGAACTGAGCTATGTACCATATATAGATTGAGAACATTTCGTTTTTTGGGTGGGTGGAGGGGCACACCTGACTGTGCTCAGGGTTTATTCCTGACTCTCTTCTCAGAAATCACTCCTGGCAGGACTTAGGGAACCATTTGGGGCTTTGGGGATCAAACAAACCCAAGTCGACCACATGCAAGGCAAGCCACTTCCCTGATGTGCTATCTCTCCAACCCTAGACTATTTCTATCTTTGCAGAAACGTTGACTGCACTCACCTAAAGAATATGATTTCATCTTTTAAAAACACCCAAATGGGGGGGCAGAGGTATTGTACAGGGTTTAAGGGGTTTAAAGCCCTTGTCTTGCATGCTGCTGACCCCTCTTTGAACCCCAGCACCACATATGGTCCCTCAAGCACTGCCAGGAGTAATTCCTGAGGAAGGAGACAGAAGAAAGCCCTGAGCACAACTGGGAGTGGCCCCCAAGCAAGCAAAAACAACTCCTACTCCCCACCCTCCGCCCCCCCCCCACAAATACTTATTGTATAAGGTAAAGATTTACAAATTCTTCTACTTTTTGTAACTGGAGAATTAATTCTTCTAGGCCATGTCCATACAAAGGACATTAATTTATGCCCTACCTCAGCTTGAAAGCTCTTTGAGCTTACAGATCTAGCTCATTGCCCTTTTTTAAATGACAGTTATCAATTACAAAAATCCATATCTGAGGAAACAAAGGTAATGATTTCTGAACGTGTGCTTTTGCTATCTTGTCTAATTCTCACAAGATCCTGAAGTGAGCCTTTACAGATTAAATGAACTGAGGTCCAAAGTTGTTCATCATTGGGGCCAAGGTTGCATATAATCAGATAGAGCAGAGGCAGGCTTTGACTTCACAGCTCACATTCGTGGTAGATCCTGTTTTTAAAAAGGCTGCTTGTGATCCTCACTTCAATGACCAGGTTATGTTGTCACTGAACTCAAATTGAGATTCAATTTGAAAACATCATTCAATTCAATTTGAAAACTTCGTTAAACTCAAGTTGAAAACAGGCACTTGAAAAAAAAATCACTTACTCCCCAATGCACAAGAGAAATACCACTGGGATGTGGAATTATATGACAGGAATGTATCTTTCATGTCACTTTCCCTCTTGATTTCAGATCTTGCCATACATGCTTTGTATCTGTTTGATAGACTTCATACCCTTTTCTATCTCTGCATGCCTGCTATATAAATTGCTCTACTCATATTTCTTACGCTAAAACTCTCTGTAAATAATTTCCCCCTGACTCTGTGTGTGTGTGTGTGTGTGTGTGTGTGTGTGTGTATTGACTCCATTTCCTGAAGATCTGTCTTCCTCTAGCATTCATCCCAGCTGGGTTCCCTACTCTCCTGGCACAAGCAACCAGCATTCAACTGCACTTGACCCCTATTGTGAGCAGAGGTGCTCCCCTTTGTCCATATAATTATATAATTGAATTTGGAAAGTTAAAAATAAAAACTGAAAGTAAAATGATTAAGTAATGAATGTACTAATGTTAACTACTTAGTCATTTCTTGGCAGCTGTTTTCCTGGGGGAAAAAATTTGCATTTGTGCTGGAAGCAAACATTTTATTTTAGTACCTTAATTATCCCAATTTGGAAATGTATTTTCCCATATACTTGCATATTTGGAAGGCAGTATATGCTCACCACTATACCACCAATGCAATATGCTTGCATATTTGGGATCATCCTATGATAGAAGAGATATTCCAATAGTGTTACCGTGATAGAACCAATGTGATAAAACATGTCACTGGCTCCTGGTTGTTGGCATAGAGTTCAAGTTGAGGTAAGGCAGCAATTAATGTCCTTTGTATGGACATGGTCTAGAAAAATTAATCCTCCAGTTACAAAAAGTAGAAGAATAGCATAGATCTGAAGAGGAAAGAAATCTCTGTTAGAGACTTGAGCCCCAACCATTATGAGTAAATAATTTTGGTATTCAATTCATGGGTAAGGGGACCAGCTATTTCTTTTTTTTATTAGTTTATTTTTAATTAGAGAGTCATCGTGAGGGTACAGTTACAGATCCATACATCTTTGTCAGGTGGCATAAGGTAGTGATTACTTGGATTCACAACAGGGAGGATTAGATCAAAAAAGGTAAATGGCCAGTTAATTTATTGCTTTGAGCACTGGTTCTCAAATAATATGTGGCCACTTGACTCTAAATTCACAGAGATGTGTGTAGGGAGGGTTGACCAAGCAAAAGCTCAGAGACATGCATTTGATCTCATGGAAATCATGGCCATGCTAGACCAAAAACTGACTAATGGGTTTTAGGGGTCTGAATGGTAAGCATCGTTCACTACCATATATCCTAGAAAGGGAAGTTACTTTGGCATATAGAGACACATTAGCTTTGTCTTTGCCAAATCCTTGCACCAGTTCTTAAGTCAGAGGGTGAGGGGTGCAAAGACAGCCACTCCATGTTTCTGTGTGAGGGTGTGATGGCTTATTCTGTTCATAGTTCTGCTCATGTTCCCCCGCTGAAGAGTAGTAGAGATCCCCATGTCTCTAAATCTTGGGAAATTTCCCCAGAGCTGGGTTGACCACTTGCTCCTCAATATCTGAGAATCAAGTGGCATTCAGCAATTTTAACCATGGCATAAAAACATGATGCCCTTTTGATCTTGCTCTTCTGGGTGCTCTAAGTCTGGGAAGATGAGCATTCATAGACTGCTAAGCCACGAGAGCAATTTCTACTAAGACTGGCTCTTTACTTGTACTGTGAGGTGATAGAAGCAGTGATTTTTAAAAAAACATTTCTCAATGTATTATTATTATTTCACTGTGTTACTGTATCACTGTTCATCAATTTTCTCGAGCGGGCACCAGTAACGTCTCCATTCCTGAGATTGGAGATTTTAGCAGCCTCTAGCCTTGAGCTTTTACAGCCTCTCTTTACTCATCCTTCCCAACAGTGCCGCATTGGAGGCTTTTTCAGGGTCAGGGGAATGAGACCCATTATTGTTACTGTTTTTGGCATATTGAATATGCCACAGGGAGCTTGCCAGGCTCTACCGTGCGGGCAGGATTGTTATAATTTAGAATTTAATTTTATTTTAAGCACTGTGGTTTACAACAGCGTTTATGGTAGGGCTTTCTACATAGACATCCCAACCCCACACCCTCCATGAGTGTCTTCTTTGCCCCTCTGATGCCCCTGGCCTCCTTACACCGCTTCACTGTGGGTGAAGCCTTTGGAAGGGCAAATATAAGACAGCTCCTGTTGTTAAAAGACTCAAGACTGAAGAATGAGACAGGTAAGTGAAGGGAGAGTTGGAGGGCTCGTGAGAGCTAACACAGGATGCCTTGCCTGTGGCAATCCTGGTTTAATTTCTGGCACTTCCTGTGGTCCACCTCCATACCTGAGCAAAGAGCCAGAACTAGCTCCTGAGCACCACCAGGTGTGGTTCTATCCCCGACTGCCTCCCTCCAAAGAAAGAGTTGGAATACAAAATGATATTTAAGGCAAAGGCATACTGGGATGACAAGAAGAATGGCATAATTGAAGCTGGCATTAGACGTTTCTCAGAGGAAGTGAGCCTGGACAAGTGTCTCTGAGGACAGATAGAAAGTTAGTGGACAGCTGTAGTGTAAAGGGCAGAGCAGCTTCATTTTGATTTTTCTTTTTGGGTCACGCCAGGTGATGCACAGGGTTTACTACTGGCTCTGCACTCAGGAATTACTCCTGGCGGTGCTTGGGGGACCATATGGGATGCTGGGAATCGAATCTGGGTTGGCCGTGTGCAAGGCAAACGCCCTACCCGCTGTGCTATCGCTCCAGCCCCAGCAGTTTCATTTTCACACGGTGTGGGTTCATCTGTGTGCTGTCAGGCGAAAGGAGCTAGGGAGAGAAGACAGGTCTTAGCAAACTGACCCAGAGGTATGGTCTCTGGGACTCCACTTGATAGGGCTCAAAATATCAGAGGCAAAATGGGACAGTTCTTCCTTCTGTACAGATGGATTGAGGACTTTCCGGCTCAACAGCCTGTTAGGAGAAAGAGGAAAGAATCCATCTTCCTTGCTTATTGCAATGGGTCCCCAAAGTTTGAAAAAAGTGTACACATGACTTGGGTGGCCCAGTTTTCATTTTTATTGGTGAAATCTGTTTCGGCTACCAGATCAATGAAATGATTGTCCTGGTTAGTACCATAAACGCATGTAGTGAGGTGTTCTTTTGAGGATGTAGAGATCTCCTTCTATGTCTGTCCTCTCTGATTCATTTCACTTAGCATGATACCCTCCATGTTTATCCATCTACAAGCAAATTTCATGCCTTCATCTCTCCTAACAGCTGCATAATATTCCATTGTGTAGATATACCAAAGTTTCTTTAACCAGTCATCTGTTTTAGGACACTCAGTTTGTTTCCAGATTTTGGCTATTGTGAGCAGTGCTGCAATGAATATATAGGTACAGATGTCATTTCTACTGTGCTTTTTTGCACAGGTGGGTGAGAGTGGAGGGAAACAGCCTTTCTTCCTCTTAAGTCCCAACTTTAAATGCTCCTTTGGGCACACTGTGCCTGTTCCCCTCAGCCCCCCAATCTCACTAAAGGATCCCTGCTTGTAGGAAGGGAAATCGGGAAGGTATATGTAGGGTAGAGAATAAAGAGTAGGCAGTGTACACAGAGATGATAAAAAACCAAACAGCTTTTGCAGGACTTTGCGACTGAGAACTCTGGGTTCAATCCAGATCACACCTTACGCATGAGTGAATCTTTTCCTGGACTGTGTGTCCACATTTGCGCAACAGTTCACAGGACACACCCTACCCATACTCCAATAGTACCATGCCACATTTGATGGGATTCAAAGTAGGAGGCAACCAACCTTAGGGGGAAATGTTATATTATTTCGATTCTGCTTTGGGGCAGGGATTGGGGTTTGAGATGGAAACTCCCAGAAGGTGGGAAGTGTAATGTTGGTGGGATTGGTGTTTAAATATTAAATGTAACCAAATATTGCGGACAACTTTATAAAATTTATTTGGGTATCCCAAAGAGGAATCAAAAGAGCTGTGCCTGGAGTATCATGTATCACCCAAGTGAGAGAAGGAATCTGGAGTTATGACCTCCATCAACAATCGAGAATCAGGGATGCTGTCTCATTTGCCAAGGCATTGAAAATCAGATGGGCCAGACACATAATGAGAATAAGAGATGACCGCTGGACTAGAGCTATTACCGAACTGGATTCCATGGGACATCAAAAGACCACGTGGTCTCCCACCTACAAGATGGTCAGATTTCTTCACCAAGACCCTGAATAAATGGTTTGAGGCTATTCATGTTCCTAGAGCGAGCAGATGTCATTGGGCTACACTAGCATGTGACAGGGACAAATGGAGACATTACTGGTGCCTGCTTGAGCAAATCAATGAATAGTGGGGTGACAGTGATACGGTGATACTTTATAAAATAAAAAAAATAAATAATTTTTTTAAAAAAGAAAGAAAAACCAAGCAGCTTTGCAGATAGATATCAAAAGTCCCTTTGTGGGCAGGTTTTTAAACATTTGGGGGGGAGGGGAAGGAAAATGCGAAGGTCAGCCATACCCAGCTATGCTCAGGGATTACTCCTGGTTCTATGCCCAGGGCTCACTCCTGGCTCAGGGATCACTCCTGGCCGTGCTCAGGGAACCATAAGGTGGTGTCAGGGATTGAACTGGGGTTGGCTGCACACAAGGAAAGTGCCTCCACCCCCGGGAGGTTCCTCTGGTCCTGGAGGCAGAGTTTGTTCTTTGTAGATTGCTTTTACTAGCAGGAAACCAATGACTTCTTTCTGGACTTTGAAGACTCAGAGCTGGCCCAGGGAAAGTACGCTGTTCCCAGAAGCACACCAAAAGGCTGAGAGCTTCCTGTGCAAGCATTTGGGTCTGGGGGAAGCTGTCCTCTCAGGCAATCATGGTTTGTATCAGTCTGTCAATGGGAAACAGATGCTCGGCTAGATGAGGAAATTTAGAGAAGCGTTTTTAAAAATAAAAGTATGGTTTACAAAGTTGAAGGGTTGTGTGTGGGGGAGAATCACAAGGGAACTGGAGAAACCCCCAGGGAAGGCAGGAGAGCAGCGGTGGAGCAGTGACAGACCCCAAACCTGGAGAGCAATTCCTGTTGAGTCATGATCCCTGGGAGTGACACTGGAGGAATAGAAGCAGACACCCCAGAGGGAAATGCTAGGGGAGAATGACACGGGGGGGGGGGGGGGGGAAACATGCTGGCTTCGCCTCACTCTCCTCTTTCCCATGTGTGGTGTGTGTGTGTGTGTGTGTGTGTGTGTGTGTGTGTGTGTTGTGGGATGAGCCCAGAGAGATGCTGAAGAACACGGGGAGCCAAGCATGTGTACACTCCACAAGGCAGTGCCTTACTCAGAGACTAGGCATCAAGAGACCAGCGTCTGCACTTTCTTTTCTGTCTTGCAATTTGTCCTGAATCCTTTGGAAAAGTCCGATCTCAGCAACAACGGCCTGTGCAGATGCAGAGTGACAGTAGCACTTGTGGCTTTCGGAAACCAGTCCAAGGAGGTTTGGCGCTCTCAGACACAGCAGTGGTCCAAGAAGGCAGATGATTGATGAGCTGGAAAAGTGAGGTTCATGTAAGATAGGAGTTATTTACGAAGAGTTCTCAGAGATTTGGGGGTTGGATGGGTTGGGTGGAAGGTTGGGTTTCTTGGCATTAAGCTGTGTGGGTGTTTGCACTCAGTGAACCTGAACCTAAGAAAGCATATAAAAGTTTTCTTTATTAGTTGCCATACGAGGAAATTTTAAACATCAGAGTTGTTCATGTAAATGGTTTCTTGACTGATGTTTGTTTGCTTGTTTTGGATGGGCCATACCTGGAAGTTCTTGGAAGTCCTATTGGTGGCACACAGGGGTTCATGGGGTGCCAGGGATGAAGCCAGGCCCCCCACATGTAAAGCTCTACTTCTCTGAGTATTCTCCAGCCCCTCAATACATGACTGTTTTTAACAGGGTTGTCTCCCTTACTTTTCTAAAGCAAACTGGATTGGCACCTGCAACCTCTGTCCAGCTGGAGTCAGTCGCAAAGAATGAGACTATGCTTAGACACTTCTCATTTATTGGATTAACAATGCACACAGTCAATACCATCACTAAAATCATACATAAAAGTAAGCGAATCCAACTAACAACATTCCTATGACCGATGCAACATTCCAAATCCTATCCTCATCTCCAGCTGACTGAAGCCACAACCCAGGTGCTCTTAATGTGACGTGTCTTAGGTGTCCGGTGAGCTCTGCGGTCTTAGCTCTGGGCCGTTTGGTCCACCCCATGCGAGGTTGGCAGAGACAGGGACTGTCAGTGGCACTTGTCTCTCGGACAGGTTGGAGACAAATTGGAGAGTTCATCCCAGTCTTAAGCACGTTGGGGACAAGGTGGAGATCCAGAGGTTCACACCAGATCCCAAATACTTTGGAAATAGGTAGGAAGAGATCCAGAGATTTCATTGGAGTCTAACGGCAGCCGGTGCTTGGCTCCGGCCGAGTTTCGGCCCGGGTGCCCATGCCTCTGCACAGCCGGTGGATGTGGAACGAGCGGGAACCAGAGACAGCTTTAGGTTTGGGGTTCCAGCAAGTGCTTGCACCCATGTATGGAGACTGTGAACTAAGCTTTTGCTACATGCTGTTCCAGGAAGGGAAATGATTCATTTTCTAACTTAAATCTCCGCGGACTTAATTACTATAATACAGAAATTGTAAACCGCGCAGCCGCTACTGTGGCCGCGCAACATTTTATCTCTTCATTCTCATCAGTGGAAAACTTATTATCAAATATTTCCTTGTCAATAGAGCTGTATTCTTGGGGGATAAATTCCAACAAAAATAGTGAGTCTGTTTTGAAACTCTAACAACAATAGTGAGTTGTGTGTTGAAATCTGGAATGTAATCAAGGTAAAGAGAAAAGGAAGGGAAATTATCACTCACGCACGGGGGCGGGGGTTGGGGGTGAGAGGTGAGATGTATACTGTTTTTTTTGTTTGCTTTTGTTTTTGTTTTTATTGGTGGTGGAATATGGGCACTGGTGAAGGGATGGGTGTTTGAGCATTGTATAACTGAGATATAAGCCTGAGAACTTTGTAACTTTCCACTTGGTGATTCAATAAAATAAATTAAAAAAAAAAGACAGAAACAGAGCAAAAAAAAAGAATATTAAGTCATATTTATGCAAAAAAATTTTTAAAAATTGAATCAATGTGAGATACAGTCACAAAGCTTTTATGACTGAGTTTCAGCAATGATAGAACACCCATCCCTCTACCAATATGCATTTTCCACCACCAATGTCCCCAGTATCCCTCCCGACCCCTGCCTCTATGGCAGGCACCGTCCTTCTTTCTCTCTCTACTTTGGGCATCATCGTTTGCAATATAGGCACTAAGAGGCCATCATGTTTGATCCTTTATCTACTATCAGCACACAATCTCCCATCCTGAGCGATCCATCCAACCACCACTGACTTAGTTGTCCTTTCTCCATCCCAATTGCCTTCTCCCCCAGCACAAGAGGCAGGAGAAGCCTGTCCCTTCAAGGTCCATTGCCAATCTTTTTGAAGTGCCATCAATGAAATTAGCCAGTCAGAATTCAGGGCAGGAAGCATCTACCCAGCACTGATAATCACATATTTCAAACCCGGGTCTATGCCTGGTGATCAGTGGCCATTGGAAGTAGCTGACGAACACTTTCAGCAACTTGTACTTTTTAAAACATGGAGTTGCGCCTGCTCTCTGTATGTTCATAATGGACAGACAAGGAGACACATAAGGAGACAGACTCACAGAGGGGACCAGGTATATAGTACAAGGGTTGAGGCACTGGCCTTACATGCAATCTGTGTAGACTGTTCAAGCTTTAGGTCACTGGGACCCTCAATGTCTGACTACTATATTATTCTTTCCTGGGTGCATTTTTGCAAACCTTTGCATTCTAAGACCTAAACTATCTTTTAGCTAAGGGAAAATCCCATCCTTAGGGGTTTTTATTAGGAGGACAATTTCCACAATAGTATCTATTTCTGGAGATAAGGACAGTGTTTTGGTTATTTTTATGTTTCTTACTTAATTTCGTTCATTGCCAACCAGCTTGACACGTTTGCTGAATGAAATAAAATTGTTGCTTTCTGTTTATGCTTGATTGTTAGGCAACACATGATTGCTTCTTTATCTACAAAATAGAAAAGAAGGGACCAGGTATATAGTGCAAGGATTGAGGCACTTGCCTTACATGCAGCAAATGTTGGCTTGATCACTGGTGCTGTATATGATCCCCTGAGCACTACCAGGAGTAATCCCTGAATGCAGAGCCAGAAGTAAGCCCTGGGTACTGCCAGGAGTGGCCCAAAACCAATAAATAAAACAAAATAGAATAGAAGATTTTGTTATATGTTGCCACTGATTTGAATGTTAACGTCTATAATCATATTTTATTTTATATTTTGACAATGTAATATTGGATAAACAGTATTATGAACAGGAAAAATGAGAAAGAGTACTTAGGGTTTTGATGATTTTTTTTAGTTTCCAGGTACCTGGGAAAGTAAAAAGGAGAAATGGACTTACTTCATGTATTCAAGGAGCTCAAATCTAGGTATGAAAATATAATATAGTTTGTAAGGATATTTGATGAAAGATAAATTTAATATGACTTTTAGACAAATGAAGTAAAACGTTTGATGTGATGAAGAAAGCATTCTTCCGATGAATAAAATTAAGTACAAATTTGGTCACAAAAGAAATAAGAATGAATAAAGGCGTACTGTGATTATTCAGAGTCATGGGTATTTTTTAAAAAAAGAACTGATAGAGGGGCTGGAGCAATAGCATAGCAGGTAGGGGTTTGCCTTACACGTGGCCAACCCGGGTTCGATTCCCAGTATCCCATATGGTTCCCTGAGCACCGACAGGGGGTAATTCCTGAGTACAGAGCCAGGAGTAACCCATGTGCATTGCCGGGTGTGATCCAAAAAGCAAAATAATAATAATAATAATAATAAAATTAAAAATAATAAAAAAGAACTGATAGAAATATTTAGGAACAAAGTTATAGGTAGTAGTTTAGCTACTGTATATAGTTTGACAATAATAAATTTTCATTATTAGTAGTATTTTGACTTTCGGATTATACTGGGCTGTGCCCAGGGCTTACTCCTGGCTCTGTGCTCGGGGTCATTCCTGGAGGTCCTGCAGGGACGGGACCATAGGCAATGCCAAAGACGGAACCTTGGTTGACTGCATGCAAGGCAAGTGTCTAACCTGCTTTACTCTCTCTCTGGCCCAAAATTTACCCTCTCAGCTTAGTTGTTTCCCACAGGCCCCCATCTCCTAATACTACTACACCCGGGATTAAATTTGTTCATATAATTTTTTTGTGGGTAATGTAAAACTTTTAGTTTAACACACCAGTTGTTGTCTAATTTCTCCATTTCCAGGAATTTTGGTCCCTCTCATGATTTAATCTGCATTACAGGCTTTTAAAATGTATTATGTTTCTTCTCTGTGCGAAGATTTATGCTTTGCCTACAGTGGACAATAAAAAACACAATTAATATGAAATAAATTTCTTAAATCGGTTACTTTCAAAATCCCAGAGCATTTGTTATTGTTTCTTTTTTGTAATTGTTTGCTGTGGTTTCTTATTTGACCTCATTTCATTTCCTTTTATTTATTTTCAGGTTTAATATGGAAATAAGATGTCATGTGGAGAATTGTTTGTGAGAAAATATCTCCATTTGTATTCCTATGCTTGTTGACGTTCTCTTTGTATTATTAAAGAGTTTGAGGTGTAATACTTATTTATCTGTGGTGGTCTGTATAACACTTTGGAATCTGGGGGAGCTTTCACCTATATGTTCTGGTTGTCCAAGTATCTTCATGAGGAAAACAGATTAGAAATGTTATACCCCCCTTAAAAAATTTTTTTTATTAGTGAATCACCATGGGGTACAGTTACAAACTTATGAACTTTCATGTTTGTATCTAGTTTACATCCTTCCACCAGTGCCCATTCTCCTCCATCAATGATCCCAGTATCCCTCCCACCACCCCCACCCCAACCCCCACAACCCCATCCTGCCTCTGCAGCAGGGCATTCCCTTTTGTTCTCTCTCCTGTTGGATGTTGTAGTTTGCAATAGAGGTATTGAGTGATCTATAGTCTACTTTTGGTACGCAGCTTTCAACCCGGGTGAGTCCTCTCAACATTCTCTACTAGGTGTTCCCTTCTCTGTCTCTGCTGCTTTTTCCCCCAGCATGTGAGGCCAGTTTCCAAGCTGTGGGGCAGACTTCCTGGTTCTTATCTCTACTACTCTTGATGCCCTCCTTTTTTTAAACAAGAATGGCCTCGAACAGAAAGGTAAAATGATTGTCCAAAATTCCATAGGCATCTAGTAATGCTGGAGTTTGGAATGCAATTTAGGTTTTCTGATTCTTGGCTTAGTTTTCCCACCACAATACCATGCTTCAGTTAGACTAGATCCTCAGTGGGCTCTTAAATACATGTTAATGTTGTTTGTTGATCTCTGCTCACATTATTTAAACTTGTAAGAGAAACTGGCTTTCGAAGTTTTACGAGGTATTATGAATTACTGGCTTTCTCTAGTACAAGACGGAGCCAGTTTTTCAGGATTTTCTCTGTTCACAGGGAAGTACAGCAAGCATTGTCATTCAGCCTGCAGTTCCCTCTAGAATTGTGGTAAAGGCACAGGAAAAGGGGTTGGTGTGGTGGTAGAAGAGAGACATAGAAATGGGAGGATGAGAGGTCTACATTGCTTATTGCTAAGTACAATTGCAGTTGTCCATCTGACAGAATGCAATTTTTTTTATTGAGTCACCATGAGATACAGTTACAAAACTTTCATGTTTGAGTTTCAGTCATACAATGATTGAACACCCATCCCTCCACTAGTGCACATTCTCCACCACCAATGTCCCCAGTATTACTCCCACTTTTCCAATCCTCCCCCTGCCTCTATGGCAGACAATTTTTCCAATATTCCCTCTCTCCTTTTGGGCATTATGGTTTGCAATACAGATACTGAGAGGCCTTCATGTTTGGTCCTTTACCTACTTTCTTTTTTTTTTTAATTTCTATACAATATTTTTATTGTTATTTTTTTAAATTCTTTTATTAATTCACCATGTGGAAAGTTACAAAGCGTTCAGGTTAAAGTCTCAGTTATACAACGCTCAAACACCCATCCCTTCATCAGTGCACATATTCCACCACCAAGAATCACGATATACCTCCCCCCTTCCTCCCACCTCCCCAGCCCCCCACCCCGCATGTGTAACTGGTAAATTTCACTTTACTTTCACTTTACTTTGATTACATTCAATATTTAAACAAAAAAAATTCACTATTATTGATTTGGAGTTTCTCCCCCCTAAAGTCGATCTGCTGAAAAGAAAGCATTTGGTAATTTGTTTTCCATTGCTGAGAATGAAGAGATATGAGGTCAGGAGGCCGCACTAGCAGCAGCATAGTTTTGGATTTCTGTATTTTAGTATTTTAGTAACTAAGTCCAGAGAAATGTCTGCCAGGAATCGCAACATTGTAAGCTTGTACCTCTCAGCTACTTTATATTCCACATATGAGTGCGATCTTTCTATGTCTGTCTCTTTCTTTCTGACTCATTTTACTCAGCATGATACTTTCCATGTCGATCCACTTATATGCAAATTTCATGACTTCATGTTTTCTGACAGCTACGTAGTATTCCATTGTGTAAATATACCAGAGTTTCTTTGGCCAATCATCTGTTTTCGGGCACTCTGGTTTTTTCCATATTGTGGCTATTGTAAACAGAGCGGCAATGAACATGGAAATGCAGATGTCATCTCTACTATACCTTTTTGCCTCTCCGGGATATATTCCCAGGAGTGGTATTGCTGGGTCAAATGGGAGCTCAATTTCTAACTTTTTGAGAATCGTCCATATTGTTTTCCAAAAGGGCTGAACCAGTCGGCATTCCCACCAGCAGTGAAGGAGAGTCCCTTTCTCCCCACATCCACACCCACACCGGTTGCTTTGTCACACCTTTACCTACTTTCAACATACATCTCCCATCCCAAATGATCCCTCCAAGCATCATTGACTTAGTGATCCCCTCTCTACTCCAGCTGCCTTCTCCCCCAGATCATGAGACAAGCTTCCAAATATGGAGCAATATTCCTGGCCTTTTTGTCTACTGTCCTTGGTTGTCAGTCTCATCAGATTGCTAATGTCGATGAAGCAGCCAGGACAGGAGGGAGGGCTTGCAAGCATGTACATTTTATCCTGAAGGAGTAGAGATATCACAGAAGAGCTATTAAGCTTTTTTGTTTGTTTTGGGCACACCTGGCGGTGCTCAAGGCTTACTCCTGGCTCTGTGCTCAAGAATCACTCCTGATAGTGCACAGGGGACCATATGGGATACCAGGGATCGAACCCAAGTCAGCCACACTCAAGGCTAGTACCCTGATGGATGTGTTATTATCTGACCCTGTTAAACTTCCTTCAGGCAACTTTGATTGGTGACTTAGAAATTTGTTAAGCTTTTTCCAAGGATGGCTTCCTAATACCATGAGACAGAATTTTATGTATTATCTAAAAATCCACTCAGCAATGTGATGACAGTGTTTACCACTCAGAAAGTTTATGCGTCTTTCCTAAAGCTGCATGGCAAGTCTTGCTCCCTGGTGAAATATTGGAAATGTAAAAGAAAGAGACCAACAACAGCAATAGGGCATAGGCAAACCCTAGCAGAGCATGAAGCGAATGAATAAGACCAAGTGCTCATTCATCGGGACTGGCTTTTATTCAGAAAAGTTTTTTTTATAACATTTTCTTTGTAAAGAAGGGAAAAGGGAAGAACACAAATATGTGTATAGGGAGAAGACTGCAGATTTGGGGAGTTCATCTCTGCTACTTCTGATTTTTTTTTTGCTTGTGTGTGTGTGTGTGTGTGTGTGTATGTGTGCGTGTGGTGGTGGTGGGGGGAATGTTACACCTGGCAATGCTCAGGAGCTACTCCTGGCTCTGCACTCAGGAATTTATCCTGGCTGCGCTCAGGGGACCATATGGGATTCTGGGGATCAAACCTGGGTCGACCATGTACAAGGCAAAAGCTTTACTGGGTGTACTATCATTCCGGCCCTCACTGCTTCTTTTTTGACAGTGAAAACTTAAAATACCAGACCAGACCTGAAGAGATAGTACAGTGGCTAGGGTGCTTGCCTTGCATGCAGCCAGTCTGGGTTTTTTCTCCGGCATCCCATTTGATTCCCTGACCACCACCAAGAGTAATTCCTGAGTGCTGATCAAGAGTAACCTCTGAGCAATTCCAGGTGTGGCCCCCAAACTAAAACAAAACAAAAACCTTAAGATGTCACTGTGGGGCTGGGAAGACTATCTAGGGCCACAGTGAGGTTGTGGAGCAGCCTTGAGAGTCCATGAGATGCTAGAGATATTCTCTTTCCCTGTGATTTCTGTCTCAGGCTGAGGTCTGAGCAGGTTGGAGACAAGGTGGATTCTTTTGAGGGGATTTGCAGTACCATGTGGTGGGAGGAGTGGAGGAAATCATCCTAGAGCAGGGGGGAGGGTCTGGGTCACATGGGATCTTGAAGACCATTACAAGTCTCCCGAATACAGGGTGTTAAAGCAGGGAGAAAAAAACCTTAACATATATTGTGCAACAGATCATTTTTGAGAATTTGTTTTTGATGATAGCTCAACGGGTAGGGAGTTTGTCTTGTATGCTGCCGACCCTGGTTCGATTCCCCCACACCACCCCCCCCACTCAGAGAGCCCAGCAAGCTACCGAGAGTATCTCTCCCACAGGGCAGAGCCTGGCAAGCTACCCTTGGTGTATTCAATATGCCAAAACCAGTAACAACAAATCTCACAATGGAGACATTACTGGTGCCCTCTCGAGCAAATTGATGAGCAATCGGATGACAGTGACAGTGTTTTTGATGATTGGGCAAACAACTGTGACAGGGTTCAGGATGCACTAGAGAAGAGAGGATCTTATCTCTACTTAGGGATTCCACCGATATGTTGAAGATGGATTCCCAAACTCTAGACTTCCTGGTGTTCCAAAATCTGTTGACCTTCTCCAGAGACTATTTTCTTCTTAGTTCTTTGCACCTTCTGAGTCCTAAAAAACATTGTTCGGAAAGTAGTATTCTGCAGGCCGAGAGACAATTGTTACTAGATTTGGGGGGACTCTAGACCTAAGCTTATAGGCTGCTTTAACAACTTAAAAATCATTACTAGCTATGTGAGATTGGAAAGTCATTAGTTTCTCAATTTCAAATGTCTTTTTGGGGAATGGGGGCCAAGGTTTATTCCTGGCTCTGTATTCAGGGGCTCAGAGATCACTCCTGGCCTGACTCGGGGCACCACATGAGGTACCAAGGATTGAACCCAGGTAAGCTGCTTGCAAGGCAAGTGCCCTACCTGTTGTGCTCTGTCTCCAACCCTCAAATTCTTATAAAAATTAATAAACTGTTAGTGTAGGGTTTCCTGCATAAAATATTCCAGCACCGAAGGCTCTGCCAAGTGTCACTTCACCCCATCCCTCCCAATGGTAAGCTTCCTACTAAAGATTCAGTCTCAGTTTTTGTTACCTCTGTGCATTGGGCATTCCCCTACTATATTTCTTCATATCTCATATTAATTTCAAGTTCTGTAAGGAAAAAGGATGATGGTTTCTTCTTAGGACCCTATTGAAGATTCAATAAGACATTGCATGTATCTTGGTGATGGTGATTGGTGGATTAAAATGTGCTATTACTATTATCACTTAAGATAATTAATCATGGTATGCAAATTTTGAATCTGTTCCTGTTAAGCTTTTACCCTTTCTGAGATCCTGAAATGATGAGGTCGTGGTGATAATTTATAATGACCATGAAAGGAGAATTCACAAAATAGCTCTTTTGTGTGAATATAATATATTGAGAAGACAAATTCCTAGTTTCTTTTTTTTTCCTGGCCATATATGGTCATAGTTTGAAAATGACTTTCGCTTACTGAGAGTTCCAAAAGTAACTGGACTAAAGTTGCTACTAAAAAACAGTAAGTAGACCCCTTTTCAAATTAATTTTAGGAATGGTAGCTTATCTATCACTGCAACCTGAGACATGGAAACAGGTATGTTTCTTGTTTCTTTCTTTTTGAGGGGGACACACTGGAATGTGCTTAAGACTTGTTCCCGCTTCTGTGTTCAGAGATCACTCCTGGTGGTGCTCGATGGACCATAGGCAATGCATGGTTGGTCAACGTGCAAGGCCTTCCCTCCAGCCTGGGAAACAGAAATGTTTCTAAGACCTGAGAGAAGGGTCAGTTGTAGGCAGCTTTGCTTAGACGCTGAGGAATATCCCGCTGCAAGACTCATCCCGAGCAAGAGCCAGACACTCTTAGGGCGGCGGTCGGTGACAAGGGGCATCTCCCTGGAGAAGAACATGTCTCGTTCTCTTCGGTTTGGATTCCACAGAAATCTGTGCTTGTAGGAAAGAAACTGTAAATACGTTTTTGTAGCAAGTCTGTGTTTGCTTTATTCATTCAGTTACTTATTTAGTTATAAGTTAATAAATTTGTGAGGTGGGGCACAGGTCCAGCTCTGCTCAGGGATGTTCTTGGCTCTGTGTTTGGGAGTGACCTCTGCTTGCTCTCTCTGGGCCGTATGCAGTGTTGATGCAAATCTGCAAACCGGGGTTCAGGCTAAAGTGGCTGCATGCAAGTCAAAGGTTTTATTTATTTATTTTTTCTTTTTTTTTGCTTTTTGGGTCGCACCCAGCGATGCTCAGGGGTTACTCCTGCTCTGCGCTCAGAAATCACTCCTCGAGGTGCTTGGGAACCATGTGGGATGCCAGGGATCAAACCTGGGTTGGCTTGGTGCACGGCAAATCCCCTCCCCACTGTTATTGTTGCTCCGGCCCACATCAACGGTTTTATCTCTCGTACTGCCTCTCTGGCTGCCAGTCTATGGGCTTCTCATCTCATGGTTCAGGTGACTCGAGGTGGCATATTGCTGGGCCACTCATAGTCACTCTTGTGTCTGTCTTTTTTATTTTCTTTTTTCCCCCTCCTAGGCTCTACCTGGCTGTGCTCAGGGCTTAATCCCTACTCTGCACTTAGTCTTGGTGGTGCTCCTAGGACGGTATGTGGTGCTGGACATTGAACTGGGGCCGGTCGCAGGCTGGGCAAACACGCTACCCTCGGTGTTACCTCTCTGGCCTGACCCTTGCATTCTTTAACTGAAGACCTCTGACTTTGTGCAGTAATGGGGAAACCACATGCTTGGGTCAGTAGCAGCCAGGAGATTCCAGAGCAAGGGTGAATTCCAGAGCAATCCGAAGGAGGGATGGTGTTCCAGGAATACTATTAACACACAGAAAGATGAGGACAAGGCAGATGCTAACTTGGGGCAGAGAAGCACCCAGGGAGGCCAAACAACCCAAATGAACTTTTGAATACCTGCTTAAAAAATTCCACTAACTGAACGTAACTGGGGGTCATTGGGATCTGAAACCAATCCTTCTGTTCATTTATTTATATTCTTTTGAGGAGCTACTGCGGCCAGGAATTGCTTTCAGTGCCTGGTATTTTGGTCAATAATCAAGACTTGGTTACTGGCTTCTGAAGCCCATGTAGGAAGGACTGTAGCACTGTCGTTCCATCATTCATCGATTTGCTCAAGCGGGCACCAGTAACGTCTCCATTGTGAGACTTGTTACTGTTTTTGGCATATCGAATACACTATGGGTAGCTTGTCAGGCTCTGCCGTACAGGTGGGATACTCTCGGTAGTTTGCTGGGCTCTCCAAGAGGGATGGAGGACCCAGGTTCGATTCCCAGCATCCTATATGGTCCCCTGAGCACCGCCAGGAGTAATTCCTGAGTGCAGATCCAGGAGTGACCCCTGTGCATTGCTGGGTGTGACCCAAAAAGAAAAAAAAAGAAAGAGAGAAATGGAGGTGGAGAAATTGGTAGGAGAAGTAAACAAGCTAACACAAGTAAAGTCTCATGTGCCAAAAAAAGATTTTGGAGCCTATGTTAATTATTACAAGGTTCCACTATAGAACTGGGAGAAATATTTTAAAAATTTTAAATCTTACTCTATCATTGCAAAAAATAAAATTGTGCTCTTTGGGGCAATCTGTATGGAACTTGAGGTGACAATGCTAAGTGAAAATAAGCAGGGAAGTAAAAGACTATTTATTGGATAATTTCCCTTATGGGTGGAATATGAACGAGTAAAGTAAATGAACTGGCAATAACAGACAAAACTTACTCTTGCCTCCGTGAAAACTATGGTGGTTCCCAGAGGGAATAAAGAACAGCATGAAGGGAAGAAGTCTCGTGATAGTGTGTTACTTGTAGATGTAGGAAGCCAAACTCCTGCTGTAACACTGTAAACCAATGATAAGTTAATGATTAGAATGAAAAAGTAATGATTATGGAAATACTAGAATATTATATTCTATTACTATAGAGATGAATTAGAACCGATTCTTTAAAAATGATTGTTTGTTAAACTGTGCTTCTGGCAGCTGGTAACTGGAAGATTTTCAGGCACGCAAAAAGAAATTGGCTGAGTTACTATATGTTACAGACATCATATAACACCCCATTGTCTAAGTGACTAATATCACACCACAGGAAATCAGCACTTGGGAGTAAATGTCTTCCAGTCTTTGGAAATGCAGTATATATTATCCAGTTACTCAGGCTGTGTCATGCAATACAAAAATAGTCCAGGAAAGACACATCCCACTTGACCTTTGTGGAATGATTTAATCAAGTTAGCTTGATACAAAAATATGAAAAGAGTAATTGCTGATAAAAGCAGAACTGTGACTTGCTGCTTTCAGATCCTCCTTTCTTTGGAAACACTTCACAAGCTTTATTAACACTTTAATGTTTTCATAATTGGTGGCATTTGTCCCTGAGGCTGCGTGTCCTGTCCCAGAGTTGGGCTCCATTAGAGAGGAGATTTCTTATTGCCTAGGTTTTCATCCCCTTTCAGCACTCATCTTGATATCTTTGTCTGTATAATTAGGCAAATATGTTTTCAATTGTTTTTACGTGTGTACACATTTCACCCCTCTTGCTGCTATCTTGATTGATGTTTTATGGGATACATTTCCAATTGGTGGCCTCCTTGCTCCGAGAGGTGCCAACGTTTGCTTCTGTATCCACTTACATTTCTATCGGTTCCATCTGCAGATGTAATTGAAGATGGTCCTTCCCTTTCTGGGGCATTGCTGGACCTCCTGGGTTTTGCAGTGGGGACTCTATTACCCCATAGCTTTATCTACTTTATTTATTTGTTCTACCCCATTATTCTGATTTAAAATGAAATATATACCTACTCGAGAATATGTGGAGTCTGTGGATATGTTGTTTGTAGTTTGATCACTATAATTCCAAGTTTTAAAAAAACTGTGTGTGCGTGCGTGCATGCGTGTGTGTGTGTGTGTGTGTGTGTGTGTGTGTGTGTGTGTGTGTGTGTTTGGAGAGGACACATCCAGCAGTGCTCAGGGGTAATTCCTGTCTCTGCAGGGTTTACTCCTGACAAGCTGGGGGACCAGATGGGATGCTGAGCTATGAACCCAGGTCAGCTGTGTGCAAAGCAAATGCCCTTTCCCACTCTGCTATCTCTCCAGCCCCACTATCATTGCAATTGTGACCATCAGGTGAGGGGATTTTTTTTTTTCCTCAGAGCCTTGTCTGATATCTCAAATCTGAACCTGAACCATCCCAAGAAGGGAGGGCTTTATTTTCTTCATAGCATAGATATTATCTTGAATATTTGTGAATTGTGAGAGTGGGGAAAGATCCACTTGTCTGTCTTTGTTTTGGGTTAATTGTGCTCTATCTAGAATCGCCTGGGGACACATTGGGTCTCCCACAAATTCAATTAGTGAATGAATCACTTATAATTTTAAGCACGGTTTCTCCTTTATGTTTAATAATACTAAAAGTTTTAATTACGTTTAAGATGATTGCCGTGTTTCTGTTTCCTACCCCTACCCTGGGCTTTCTTTGTTTTTCATGTCATATTAGTCGGGATAGGCTGTGTAATGCTGCTGTAACAAACAAGGTTGAATGTTAGATTTACTTCTAACATTCTAATCAATGCAGATTTAGTTCTTGTTCTTACTAGTGTCTGATGTGGGCTGGCAAAAGTGCTCTGTTCTTGTGGCCACTTAGGGACTCTGGCTTATAGAGTATCTCTGCACAGACTTTCAGTATGCTTGGGCACTGAGCTGGACATTGACTCTTAAGACTTTTGCCCAGACATGACACCTTTTACATATGTTTATGTTTTATTAACCAAAGTAAGCCACATGGACTAACCTCAAAAAGGGCAGGGGAAATGTATTCCCACCATGTGCCTGGGAAAATATCTGGAATTATTCTAACTACAGCACTCATAATGAAGATGTGGGTTAATAGCACACTTGGTAAACAATGGAAAATAATTTAATTTCTTAACTCTAGGCCCCCAGTACTTCTCTCCAGGGGCAGCTCTGGAATATTGTACTCAAAATGTTCTCTTTATGTGTAAACATGTGTGGTTCATATATGGATATATGTATGTGCCCCTTTTTGATACACAAATAAGAATATTCCATAAACACTGTTCCTTTTTCTCTCTTGGTTGTTGGATTGTTTTATTTCTACGTAATTTATGTTGAAAACCTTTCTATGAATATCACACAGTTCTCCTGCGTTTGTGTTCATTGTCAAATATACCTAATTCTGCACTCCCTTTTTGATGAGAAAGTAGGGTGTTTCCAATCTTTCCTTTTGATGACGATGCTAGCAGCACACTTAGATGAAGTTGTTGTGGTGGAGTGTAACAAGAACCAGCTTGGCGTGGCTTCAGAAATATCTGGTTTACAAACCCAAATCCTACTGATTAGCTGAATAGGCAACTCATTAAGCCTCATGAGTTTTGGTTTTCTCAGCTATAAAATGGAGATTATTAACTCATCCCTGACAGGGTCACCATGAGAGATAAACAAAGTGATTTTCCTGCAGTCTCATGCCGGCTCAACAAATACTTGGTGAATGTTTCCAGTCATTGGATTTGAATTCAAGGAATTATTTATGTTGAATCTTATTATAATAGTAGGTATCAGCAAGCATCGG
Organism: Sorex araneus; assembly: GCF_027595985.1. Taxonomy (NCBI): domain Eukaryota; kingdom Metazoa; phylum Chordata; class Mammalia; order Eulipotyphla; family Soricidae; genus Sorex; species Sorex araneus. The sequence goes on along the minus strand of NC_073313.1, from coordinate 255,583,404 downwards.
AATGTATGGATACCATGAAGATTCGTTTCCCCCCATTTCTCATGTATAAAACCATATTTTACAGAGAAGGGAAACTGGGATTTATTAGTTTTATGATTTTCTTATTTCCCAGGCATAAAAGTATGAGAAGATGTTTTGCCATAAGCATAAACACATCATAAAGATTCCTGAGTATGCACAAAAATAACCCTGACAGAGGTGGTCATGACTGGGATCTCAGTTCTTTTTTGGAGTTTGGAATCCCATTTGAGTAATAAACTACTATAGCCAGAACAAGACAGTGGCGGGGGGGTGGTGGGGGAAGAGGGGGAGAGTGGAGGAGACAGGAACGCAACCCAGACCAAACAAAAAAGCAAAAGAGGGTGAGCGGAGAAGTTTGCTGTGGAGCTCGGATTCTCTCCACTAGCTTACTTTCACCTACTTCCTCACTGAGAGTATATTCAACTTTAACAATCCTGCTGGAAATTTGAATGAGATACAGGTGTGAAAAAAATCAAATATTATTCGACAGTGTATAGATTCATCACATGTTCCGTACTAATGTTCTCTCTTGCATAACACATTGTAATTAATCACATCTTTTTTTTTTTGCTAAATCTGTGGTTTTTCCTAAGTGTGCATTTGGTGTCTTTTGAAGTGTTCTGTCTGTCCTTTCTTTTCTCGTCGATTTAACTTTATTGAGTGGTCATGATTCCTACAATAGCCAAAACTCAGTTTGAAAAATCCTGCCTGCAAAGCTTTTTCAGTCACTCTCTGACTTTACTAGCTAGCTGTCTTGATTGTGATGTGAATCAAATTAATACACATTTCTACCGGAGTGACACATTTTACTTCTGCTCATATTTCATTAGCCAATGCAAGCTACACACCCGTTCCAACTTCAAAAGTTCCACTCAGCTTCTCCAAGTGATGTGCAAAGGACAACTTGAACTTCATGTGCTTGAGTAGTACTCTTTGTTCCTGGCTCTGTCACATCTTGATTCTCTCATATTGCCTCTCAACTTAGTAAATGACATCCTTACTCACTTCATTGATCATGCCTGACAATTCCGAGTCTTTTTAACTCTTTTTCTCTTAGGCAGCACAGCCAATTTATGGGCACCTTCTAGCAGCATTCCATTAAAATTAGAACACAGATATAGACATCTTTAATTCCTTCTGTTGCTAGCATTTCAGTGTAATCATTACCAATTCTCACTCAAGGGATGTGTATATGTACATATTAGATATATTAATACATACATAGGGGCTGGAGCGATAGCACAGTGGTAGGGCGTTCACTTTTCACACAGCCGACTCGTGTTCGATTCCTCTGCCCCTCTTGGAGAGCCCGGCAAGCTGATGAGAGTATTGCGCCTGCACGGCAGAGCCTGGCAAGCTACTCGTGGTGTATTCGATATGCCAAGAACAATAATCAGTTTCACAATGGAGACGTTACTGGTGCCCGCTCGAACAAACTGATGAGCAAGGGGATGACAGTGACAGTGACAATAAATACATATGAATGTGCCTATATGTATATTTGTTGTGTGTCTATATTATACATTCTATACTATATTATATATTCAATACATCCTCGATGAAATTTTAGCTTTCACCCTTTAAACAATCAAAAAAATATCGTCGCCTCCTTCAAGGCTTCCGGGGGACCATCCAATGATGGGGACCGAACTAGAGACCCTGTCATCTTAGATATGTGCTTTTTACTCTTTTAGTTATGGCTGGAGTGATAGCACAGCGGTAGGGCATTCGCCTTTCACGAAGCCGACCCATGTTCGATTCCTCCGCCCCTCTCGGAGAGCCCGGCAAGCTACCGAGAGTATTGTGCCCACACGGCAGAGCCTGGCAAGCTACCCATGGTGTATTGGATATGCCAAAAACAGTAATAATAAGTCTCACAATGAGAGACGTTACTGGTGCCCGCTCGAGCAAATCGATGAACAATGGGATGACAGTGACAGTGACTCTGAGTTATTTCTCTCTTCACCTCCACAGGTCTGTTTTCTCACTACTCCGCCTTGCCTTGTTTCTTCTCTTACGCTTCAGAACTGAACCCAGGGCCTCCCATTAAAACAAACAAACAAACAAACAAACAAATACCACGTGTTTTCTGCTGAATCACCTTTGACCCAGAGGGATGATGCTCTCAGATATAGGGCACGTCTTGCGACTCCTTTGCTTCCAGTGACTTTTTTCTTAACTTAGTTCTTAGTTCCACTGATGTTTTACAAACTGTGGTTTGTGATACACACAGTCTGCAGCTGTGTGTATGTGTGTACATATGTACATAAGCATTTACTGGCTTGTGGTGCAAAGTGCCCTTCTCGCTTTGAATTGCAGTAAAAACCCTTGAAAACCCTGTCATTATAACCTCCCCCCCACCCACACATTCACACAGTTTCTATTTTTGGATCCTCCAACTTACTCAGCCCTAACCACTCAGGCTTGCTTGCTGTGCTTGCTGTATTTAACACACACAAACTTGCTACCTCAGGGCATTTGCACTTGGCATTTATTCTTCCTAAAACTTCCATCCTCCAGTAATTCTGAAGCTTCCATTTTTTTCACATACTTATGCCACTTTGTTCTCTTCAGAGGTCTAAATGTTGGTTTAAAAAATTTGATTGTAAAAAAAAATTTTTGATTCTAGAACACAGTAATAATTATAATAATAGCAAATGGATAGGGGAAAACCTGTGTCTTCTCCTTATTAGAATTCAGATGTGTGTATCGTTTATATGTCTACATGGATGGTTTTATATGTATCTACATGTGCTTGTGTGTATGTACATATTATATATAAATACATAAATATAAATATTGATGTGCATATATGTATATTTGTTGTGTGCCTATATTATATATTTTGATATATGCATTAATGTGTACATATGTACAGAAATGAGTATGTGCATATAGATACATATAGATATTGATTATGCAGATGTTTTCTGTGACTGGAGCTACTGGGGTAAACTTTTTGTATATTTGTATCCTTCCAAGCCTTCACACCTCTGTCCGTTGGGTGGATTTGCAGAAGTTGAATTGTTGTGGTAGGTAAACAATTTTTTTTCCCTGCTTTTTGAGTCACAGCCAGCTATGCTCAAGGGTTGCTCCTAGCTCTGCACTCAGGAATACTCCTGTCGGTGCTTGGGGGACCATATGGGATGCCAGAGATTGAACTGGGTCGGCCGCGTGTAAGGCAAACACCTTACCTGTTGTACTATTGCTCTAGCCCCAGTAAACAATTCCTTTAGTCAACTACAGTCAATGCCCAACCCTCAGTGGGCACCAACAGTGGTCTCCTGAGATGCTTTGGTTTCCACCCAGCTTGCCTGATTCTGAGGTCGCCAAAAGTGACAATATAAAACTCAGATACTTTTCTGGATTGCATTCTGTGTACTTGCCTTTTATTTTTTTATTTTATTTTTATTAAAAAATTTTTTATTAGTGAATCACCGTGAGATAAAGTTACAGACTTACAAACTTTCATGCTTGAGTTTCAGTCATACAATGATCGAGTACCCATCCCTCCACCAGTGCCCATTCTCCACCACCAATGGTCCCAGCATCCCTCCCACCACCCCAACACCATCCCTTCCACACCACTTGCCTTTTAGAAAAAAAATTAGTTTGAGTGAAAGCATCTGGTATTAAGGAAAATTTTTGCATAGTTCATAAAAGGGGGAATTGTTGAATGTGATGCTGAATGTAATTTCAAGTTCCATTAAATTCTGTCATTGTCATATGTACCCCTGAGTGTTTGAGAAGGAACTTTTAAAAAAAATTATTGAATCACTGTGAGATAGTTACAAGCTTTTATGTTTGGGTTACAATCCCACAATGATCAAACACCCATCCCTCCACCAGTGCACATTCCCGACCACCAATATCCTGGGTATACCCCCCCTTCCCCACCCTCCCCCTGCCTCCATGGCAGACAATATTCTCCAGACTCTCTCTCTACTTTTGGGCATTATGGCTTGCAACACAGACGCTGAGAGGTCATCATGTTTGGTCCATTATCTTTCGGCATGCATCTCCCATCCCAGCTGGTTCCTCCACCCTTCATTTTCTTAGTGTTCCCTTCTCTATTCCATCTGCCGAGAAGGAAATTCTTAAACAGTAAAGTACCTAAAAGTCGTAAATATTTTGATATAATTTGACCACACCATTTAGATTTCAAATGTCTTTTTAAAAGAAATTAGAATTCACTTGGCACTAATGTCATGAAACCACTATACAGATGTCCTCTTTGTTCTTTCCTCTATCTTTATTCCATTATTTACTGCTTCTCTGCTTTATCTTTTGAGGCATATAATTATTTGCTTTTTCTGTTTTCTGAACACTTAATATTAGTTTAAATTTTTTTCTTAAAATATATCTTTAGGGGTTGGGGCCATAGTACAGCAGGGAGGACGTTTGTCTTGCATGTGGCCAACCTGGGTTCAATTCCCAGCATCCCATATGGTACACTGAGTACCACAAGGAATAATTCCTGAGTGCAAAAGCCAGGAGTAACTCCTGTGGATCACCGGGTGTGACCCAAAAAGCCAAAATAAAAAATATTTAGTTTGGGACTGGAGCGATAGTACAGCAGGTAAGGCGTTTGCCTTGCACTGGCCGACAGGGGTTTGATTCCTCCGTCCCTCTCAGAGAGCCTGGCAAGCTATTGAGAGTATCCTGCCCATGCGGCAGAGTCTGGCAAGCTACCTGTGGCATATTCAATATGTCAAAAACAGTAACAAGTCTCACAATGGAGACATTACTGGTGTCCGCTTGAGCAAACTGATGAACAATGGGAGGACAGT